>NC_029787.2:46059107-46103377 GCF_000816755.2 Arachis ipaensis | reverse complement strand
TTCCTCTGAACCTCTGCTTTCCTGCTATCTTCATCCAATCAGTCTTACTCCTTTCCATGGCTGGCTTTATGTGATACATCACCACTGTCAATGGCTACTTTCGGTCATCTCTCGGGAAAATGATCCAATGCCCTGTCACGGCACGGCTAATCGTCTGGAGGCATCACCCTTGTCAATGGCTTCATCTTATCCTCTCAGTAAAAATGGTCAACGCACCCTGTCACGGCACGGCTATTCATCTGTCGGTTCTCGATCATGCTGGAATAGGATTTACTATCCTTTTGCGTCTGTCACTAACGCCCCGCAATCGCGAGTTTGGAGCTCATCACAGTCATTCATTCATTAAATCCTACTCGGAATACCACAGACAAGGTTTAGACCTTCCGGATTCTCTTGAATGCCGCCATCATTCTAGCTTACACCACGAAGATTCTGTTTAGGAGATCTAAGAGATACTCATTCAATCGAAGGTAGAACGGAAGTGGTTGTCAGGCACGCGTTCATAGGGAATGATGATTATTGTCACGTTCATCACATTCAGATTGAAGTACGAATGAATATCTTAGAAGCGAAACAAGATGAATTGAATAGAAAACAGTAGTACTTTGCATTAATATTTGAGGAACAGCAGAGCTCCACACCTTAATCTATGGAGTGTAGAAACTCTACCGTTGAAAATACATAAGTGAAAGTCCAGGCATGGCCGAGAGGCCAGCCCTCAAACGTGATCTAAGATAGCATACAACTGATCAAAGATACCTAATACAATAGTAAAAGGTCCTATTTATAATAAACTAGCTACTAGGGTTTACAGAAGTAAGTAATTGATGCATAAATCCACTTCTGGGGCCCACTTGGTGTGTGCTTGAGCTGGGCTTGAGTGTTGCACGTGTAGAGGTCCTTCTTGGAGTTGAACGCCAGTTTTTGTGCCAGTTTGGGCGTTCAACTCTGGTTTTGGCTCCTTTTCTGGCGCTGGACGCCAGATTTGGGCAGGAAGCTGGCGTTGAACGCCAGTTTACGTCATCTATTCTTGGCCAAAGTATGGACTATTATATATTGCTGGAAAGCTCTGGATGTCTACTTTCCAACGCAATTGGAAGCGCGCCATTTCGAGTTCTGTAGCTCCAGAAAATCTATTTTGAGTGCAGGGAGGTCAGAATCCAATAGCATCAGCAGTCCTTCTTGAATCTGATTTTTGCTCAAGTCCCTCAATTTCAGCCAGAAAATACCTGAAATTACAGAAAAACACACAAACTCATAGTAAAGTCCAGAAATGTGAATTTAACATAAAAACTAATGAAAACATCCCTAAAAGTAACTAGATTCTACTAAAAACATATTAAAAACAATGCCAAAAAGCGTATAAATTATCCGCTCATCAGTGAACATCAATTTTGGACCTCAGAAGCTGGCGCTAAGTTTGGACTCCAAACAGCGCCCATAGCGCTACGTTTTGTTAGTGAACGCAACGCTCCTTCTATGAGCGCTACGTTTTCTTAGTGAGCGTTACGCTTTGAGCGCCAGGGCCTCCAAATAGCATGACCATGCCTTCTTCAAAGGACCATAAATTGAGCTACAGATGTCCGATTGATGCGCTTCTAATTGAGTTAGAAAGCTGACATTCAGAGCTTTCTAACGATATATAGCAACCCATATTTGGCAAGAAAATGAAGTACAAGTGAAAGGCATCTTTAAGGCCCAAAAATCAAGCATTGCGCTCACAAAATGGAGCAACCAAGGATCGAAGAGGGGAACCAAGGCATCATGTGTAGCGCTACGTTACTTCTTATAACTTTTTCGTGATTCCAAGCTTGGGGAGGAAGCTTGTGCTGGCCATACACTAAGGAGCGCTCAACCAAACCAACGTAGCGCTCAACCAAAGGACCAAGAGGCAACGTTGGGTGAGTGAACGCTACGTTCACTAATGTAACGCTACAAGCCAAATTGCAAGCACACAAGGAAGGCACACTCACAAGGCATGTGGAGCGGTACGTTCACAATCCTAACTGAGCACTTCACTGGAAGCATGCCCCAACCCATTTTTAAACAAATGCCTCCTGACCCAAGCTTCACTCCAACACATCCTGACCCATGCAACCAAGCCATCCGGATCCACTCTTCTTCAAATCCAAAGCAAGCAGAGCCTATTAACATCACTCAAAGGCACAAGAGATAGTTAGAATAGGAATTTTATTTAATTGTAATTTGTTTTTAATTTCATTTTCATTTTGTAAAGCCTATATAAAGGCATCAATTTTATTTCATTATAGAGGCTGACTCTGCTAGAGAGCAATAGGAAGAGTAGTAGAATAGAGAGCTCTCTTTTAAATTTCCTTTTTAAATTTGAGAATTGAGATCAGATCTGGGTTCATTTTCTGTTTTTATTGTCTTTCTTTTGTAACTTCTACTTTCTGATTCTGGGCTTTTGAACTCTGAGTGAATAATTCTTTAAAGTTCTTCCTCTTAGAGTTTCATTTCTTTTCTATTTTTTGAATTTATGAATTAAAGATCGGATCTCAATTGTTTCTTTCTGATTTTCACTTCTTCTGCAAATTTTCATTTCTGCTTTAGTTCTTCTGCAAATCTACTTCATCCTCTACTTCTCTGCACTTTACAATTCCAGTTCTATTTTGAATCCCAGTCCTCAAATCCTTTATTCTTCAAGCAATTTAAGATTCCCAGCAATTTAGATTTAGCAATTTAAGTTTCTTGCACTTTAAGTTTCAGTCATTTACTTTTTCTTGCAATTTTGGTTTTAGCTATTTTACTTTCTTACATTTTAAGTTTCTGCAATTTTACTTTCTGCACTTAAAATTCACTGTAATTTCTTTTCTGTTGGTTCAATTTCATCAAATTCACCAATGTTAGCTTGACTAAACTAATCACCCACTAAAGTTGCTTGATCCATCAATCCCTGTGGGATCGACCTCACTCTAAGTGAGTTTTACTACTTGATGCGACCTGGTACACTTGCCGGTGAGTTTTGGTGTGGAATCTGATTTCCACCCATCACTCACGCGTGCGTGCGACTTGGAGCTTTTCACAGTGACGCGTACGCGTGACTGAGGCGTACACGTGACCAGCAAAGTAATATATTGACGCGCACGCGTGACTGACGCGCATGCGTTACACGCGCAGAAGACCATCGACGCGTACGCGTGACTTACGCGTACGTATGACGTGCGCCACGTGCAGAAATTGCAGAAGACATTGGGGGTGATTTTGAGGTGGTTTTGGACCCAGTTTTTGGCCCAGAAACACAGACTAGAGCCAGGGGACAAGTAGAGACTCAAGACACATTCACCTTTACACAGTTTTAGTTTTAGTTTTGAATCTTAGAGAGAAAACACTACTTCCTCTAGGGTTCTTCACATTCATAGATTTCTTGTTTTATGATTTTGGATTAGATATTGAGAAGAGTTACTACCTCTGTTTGAAGTCTTTATCATTATAGTTTGCTTTCTTATTTCCTTACTCTTTTACTTTCCATTCAGTTTGTTTAGAGTTACATATGGATATCTCCGATTTTGGAATTTATTAATGCAAAAAGTTATTTTTTACCTTTAATTAATTTTCTTTTATTACTTTATTTGAATTACCATGTCTTCCATCTACCCACTTTACATGTTTATGAAAATGGCATTCATGTCAATGGAGAGACTTCCAACTTGACTTTGGAGTTGATTAATAGGAGACCCTTGAGTTGAAATACTCAAGTGTTAATTTGTAATTGGAAGTTGTTGGCTGATGGTGCACGAATTGTGAATGACACATTTCATAACTCGTACCACTAACCAGCAAGTGCACTGGGTCGTCCAAGTAATACCTTACGTGAGTAAGGGTCGAATCCCACGGAGATTGTTGGTTTGAAGCAAGCTATGGTTATCTTGTACTTCTTAGTCAGGATATAATATCAATAATAATTCTTAGTTTTAATTGTAAAAAAGATTGAGGAAGGTGATGAGTGTCACGGATCATCACCTTCTTTATAGTGAAGCGCGAATGAACATCTTAGATAGGAACAAGCGTGTTTGAATAGAAAATAGAGATAATTGCATTAATTCATCAAGACGCTGCAGAGCTCCTCACCCCCAACAATGGAGTTTAGAGACTCATGCCGTCAAAGAGTACAAAGTTCAGATCTAAAATGTCATGAGATACAAAATAAATCTCTAAAAGTTGTTTAAATACTAATCTAGTAACCTAGGTTTATAGAAAATGAGTAAACTATGATAGATAGCACAGAAATCCACTTCTGGGGCCCACTTGGTGTGTGCTGGGGCTGAGACTTAAGCTTCTCACGTGCCTGGGATGTTTTGGGCATTCAACGCTAGGTTGTAACCTGTTTCTGGCGTTGAACTCCAACTTGTAACTTGTTTCTGGCGCTGGACGCCAGACTGCAACATGGAACTGGCGTTGAACGCCAGTTTACGTCATCTATCCTTGAGCAAAGTATGGACTATTATATATTTCTGGAAAGCCCTGGATGTCTACTTTCCAACGCAATTGAGAGCGCGCCATTTGGAGTTCTGTAGTTCCAGAAAATCTACTTTGAGTTCAGGGAGGTCAGAATCCCACAGCATCAGCAGTCCTTTTTCAGCCTGAATCAGATTTTTGCTCAGCTCCCTCAATTTCAGCCAGAAAATACCTGAAATCACAGAAAAACACACAAACTCATAGTAAAGTCCAGAAATGTGATTTTTAATTAAAAAATAATAAAAATATACTAAAAAGCAACTAAATCATACTAAAAACTAAGTAAAAATAATGCCAAAAAGCGTATAAATTATCCGCTCATCACAACACCAAACTTAAATTGTTGGTTGTCCCCAAGCAACTAAAAATAAAGTAGGATAAAAAGAAGAGAATATACAATGAATTCCTAAAACATCTATGAAGATCAGTCTTAATTAGATGAGCGGGGCTATTAGCTTTTTGCTTCTGAACAGTTTTGGCATCTCACTTTATCCTTTGAAGTTCAGAATGATTGGTATCTATAGGAACTCAGAATTCAGATAGTGTTATTGATTCTCCTAGTTCAGTATGTTGATTCTTGAACACATCTACTTTATGAGTCTTGGCCGTGGCCCTAAGCACTATGTTTTCCAGTATTACCACCGGATACATACATGCCACAGACACATAACTGGGTGAACCTTTTCAGATTGTGACTCAGCTTTGCTAAAGTCCCCAATTAGAGGTGTCCAGGGTTCTTAAGCACACTCTGTTTTTTTGCTTTGGACCTCGACTTTAACCGCTCAGTCTCAAGTTTTCACTTGACACCTTCACGCCACAAGCACATGGTTAAGGACAGCTTGGTTTAGCCGCTAAGGCCAAGATTTTATTCCTTTAGGCCCTCCTATCCACTGATGCTCAAAGCCTTGGATCCTTTTTATTACCCTTGCCTTTTGGTTTTAAGGGCTATTGGCTTTTTGCTCTTGCCTTTTGGTTTAAAGAGCTTTTGGCTTTTTCTGCTTGCTTTTTCTTTTTCTTGCACTTTTTTTTTCGCATTTTTTTCTGCAAGCTTTGTTCTTCACTGCTTTTTCTTGCTTCAAGAATCATTTTTATAATTTTTCAAATTATCAAATAACATTTCTCCTTTTTCATCATTCTTTCAAGAGCCAACAATTTTAACATTCATAAGCAACAAATTCAAAAGACATATGCACTGTTCAAGCATTCATTCAGAAAACGAAAAGTATTGCCACCACATCAAAATAATTAAACTATTTTAAAATTCAAAATTCATGTACTTCTTTTTCTTTTTCAGAAAACAATTTTCATTTAAGAAAGGTGATGGATTCATAGGACATTCATATCTTTAAGACATAGACACTTAGATACTAGTGATCATATAGTAAAAACACAAACATAATTAAACATGAAGCATAGTAAACGAAAAACAGGAAAATAAGAACAAGGAGATTAAGGAACAGGTCCACCTTAATGAGGGTAGCGTCTTCCTCTTCTTGAAGGAACAATGGTGCTTTTGAGCTCCTCTATGTCTCTTCCTTGCCTTTGTTACTCTTTCCTCATAGCTCTTTGATCTGCAATCAATTGCTCTACCACTGAATTATGGAAAAATAAAAGCAATGCTTTTACCACACCAAACTTAAAAGGTTTGCTCGTCCTCGAGCAAAAGAAGAAAGAAGTGGAGAAGATGGAGGAGATGGAAGTGTGTGAATGGGTGGGTTTGGGAGGAAAATGGTTTGAATTTGAATGGTGAGGTAGGTTGGGATCCTGCGGGGTCAAGGATTTAGCATCCCTGCTCCAATTAGGCGTACAAAATGCCCTTACTGTGCAATCCTGGCATTTAACGCCAGACTGCTGCCTGTTTCTGGCGTTAAACGCCCAAATGTAGCCTATTTCTGGCGTTTAACGCCAGACTGATGCTTGTTTCTGGTGTTAAACGCCAGCTTGGTGCTTGTTTCTGGCGTTAAACGCCAGACAGATGCTTGTTTCTGGCGTTTAAACGCCAGAATGATCTTCCTCCAGGGTGTGCTATTTTTCATGCTGTTTTTCGTTCTGTTTTTGATTTTCCATTTGTTTTTGTGACTTCACATGATCATCAACCTAAAGAAAACATAAAATAGCAATGGAAAATAAATAGATATAATTAAATAACATTGGGTTGCCTCCCAACAAGCGCTTCTTTAATGTCAATAGCTTGACAGTGAGCTCTCATGGAGCCTCACAGATAATCAGAGCAAGGTTGGAACCTCCCAACACCAAACTTAGAGTTTGGTTGTGGCCTCCCAACACCAAACTTAGCGTTTGACTGTGGGGGCTTTGGTTGACTCTGCAGTGAGAGAAGCTTTTCATGCTTCCTCTCTATGGTTACAGAAGGAGAACCTTATGTCTTATAGTTTGAAATGTCTTCAAACCACAGAGCTTCCTGAATAGCAAACAATTGCTCATCCGGAAAGGTTTCAGAGATCTCAGTAGGAGGGAGGGATGCTCCTGCTACTGATTCTATCCGGGACAGGTGATCAGCTACTTAATTCTCTGTCCCTTTTCTGTCTCTTATTTCTATATCAAACTCTTGCAGAAGCAACACCCATCTTATGAGCCTGGGCTTTGAATCCTGCTTTGTGAGTAGATATTTAAGAGCAGCATGGTCAGTGTATACAATCACTTTTGATCCTACTAAGTAGGATCTAAACTTGTCAATGGCATAAACTACTGCAAGTAATTCTTTTTCTGTGGTTGTGTAATTTTTTTGGGCATCATTTAAAATACTGCTAGCATAATAAATGAGTTTATTTCCTACAGAGGTAGGTTGAGAAGCCTTCTTGAGGGATTTATTATCAGCACTTGCAGGTGTCTGATTCTTCACTGGCATTTGAAAGCCAGGGTTGGAAGCTGGAGTGGCGTTAGACGCCAACTCCTCATCTGTTCCTGGCGTCTGAATGCCAGAACTGTGCTTCCTTTGGGCGTTCAACGCCAGTTCCTTGCTTGTTTTTGGCGTTGAACGCCAGTCCTGAGCATGGTTTGGGCGTTCAGCGCCAGCCTTCCACCCAATTTCTGGCGTTTTAGCGCCAGAATTATTTTTCCCTGGGCTCTTACTGTCCTCAGATGGAATTTGGGTAGTTTGCTCATTTCTTGGCTTCCTGCTTCCTTGAGGTGGGGTATTTAATGTTTTCCCACTTCTTAATTGAACTGCTTGGCATTCTTCTATTATTTGTTTTGACAGCTGCTGCTTTGTTTGCTTTAATTGTTCTTCCATATTTATATTAGCCATTCTTGTCTCTTGTAGTCTCTCCTTGAATTCAGCTAACTGAAGAACACTTTGAAGATTCACAAGAACACAAGAACATGAAGAAAGAACACCAAACTTAAAATTTTTAGAAAACCAAACTAAATTTTTCAAAAAACAAAAAAAAAATCAACAAGAAAACACCAAACTTAAAGTTTGGCACAAGATTTAATAGAAAAATTATTTATGAAAAAGAAGATTTTGAAAAGAATATAAAAGATTCTAATCCAATTACCAAGAACACAGACTAACGCTCTAGCCAACTGAGTTATGAATGTAACACTTGTTTTGAAGAAGTATATATTTTTTTTAAATAACTAAGAATGAAAAAATATTTTTTTTTGAAAACTAATGTTTTGAAAAGGCACAAGAAAAACAAGAAAAATCACAAAACAAGAAAAACTAAAGATCAAACAAGAAAAATTCAATAAAAAAAATAATTTTCGAAAAAAAAATTTTTTTTTTTGAAAGAGAAAATAAGGATTCTATAATTTTAACCAAAAACAATAATAAGAGACTCTAAACCAAAAAGAAAACTTTTTCCTAATCTAAGCAACAAAATAAACCGTCAGTTGTCCAAACACGAACAATCCCCGGCAACGGCGCCAAAAACTTGGTGCACGAATTGTGAATCACACGTTTCACAACTCGTACCACTAACCAGCAAGTGCACTGGATCGTCCAAGTAATACCTTACGTGAGTAAGGGTCGAATCCCACGGAGATTGTTGGTTTGAAGCAAGCTATGGTTATCTTGTACTTCTTAGTCAGGATATAATGTCAATAATAATTCTTAGTTTTAATTGTAAAAAGTCAAAGGGCATAAAACAAATACTTGTTACTCAATAATGGAGAATCTGTTGGGGTTTTGGAGATACTTTGTCTTCTTTATTTCAATTTTTCTCTTGTACTCCTCTTCACACACGCAAGGCTCCTTCCATGGCAAGCTATATGTAAGGTGTCACCGTTGTCAATGGCTACTTTCCGTCCTCTCGGTGAAAATGGTCCAAATGCTCTGTCACAGCACGGCTAATCATCTGTTGGTTCTCGATCATGTCGGAATAGAATCCCTTGATTCTTTTGCGTCTATCACTACGCCCAACAATCGCGAGTTTGAAGCTCGTCATAGCCATTCAATCCTTGAATCCTACTCAGAATACCACAGACAAGGTTTAGACTTTCCGGATTCTCATGAATGCTGCCATCAATTCTAGCTTATACCACGAAGATTCTGATTAAGAAATCTAAGAGATTCTCATTCAATCTGATGTAGAACAGAGGTGATTGTCAGGCACACGTTCATGGATTGAGGAAGGTGATGAGTGTCACGGATCATCACCTTCTTCATAGTGAAGCGCGAATGAACATCTTAGATAGGAACAAGCGTGTTTGAATGGAAAACAGAGATAATTGCATTAATTCATCAAGACGCTGCAGAGCTCCTCACCCCTAACAATGGAGTTTAGAGACTCATGCTGTCAAAGAGTACAAAGTTCAGATCTAAAATGTCATGAGATACAAAATAAATCTCTAAAAGTTGTTTAAATACTAATCTAGTAACCTAGGTTTACAAAAAATGAGTAAACTATGATAGATAGCACAGAAATCCACTTCTGGGGCCCACTTGGTGTGTACTGGGGCTGAGACTTAAGCTTCTCACGTGCCTGGGCTGTTTTGGGCGTTCAACGCCAGGTTGTAACCTGTTTCTGGCGTTGAACTCCAACTTGTAACTTGTTTCTGGCGCTGAACGCCAGACTGCAACATGGAACTGGCGTTGAACGCCAGTTTATATCATCTATTCTTGGGCAAAGTATAGACTATTATATATTGCTGGAAAGCCCTGGATGTCTACTTTCCAACGCAATTGAGAGAGCGCCATTTGGAGTTCTGTAGCTCCAGAAAATTGACTTTGAGTTCAGGGAGGTTAGAATCCCACAACATCAGCAGTCCTTTTTCAGCCTGAATCAGATTTTTGCTCAGCTCCCTCAATTTCAGCCAGAAAATACCTGAAATCACAGAAAAATAGACAAACTCATAGTAAAGTCCAGAAATGTGATTTTTAATTAAAAACTAATAAAAATATACTAAAACCAACTAAATCATACTAAAAACTAAGTAAAAATAATGCCAAAAAGTGTATAAATTATCCGCTCATCAGCTGACTCTCTAGTTTTTAACTCTAATCCTTCCCTAGGAAGGGATTAGGACTTGGGAATCAGAGTTGGTTAGTTACTTGACTTTCCTTTATTAGGTAAGGGATAACTAAGTAGAACAACAACCTCTTACTATTATACTTGGAAAAATTCAACGAGGATAGAAATTCCGGTTAATCTTCTCCTAGTCAAGGCTTTTATTTTAATTATATAAAAATCTCTCGTTAATTTTATTGCTTTAATTAATAGTCATTGATTTCTTTATTCGCCAACTCTAAAAATTTCTCAGAAAATTCTCGACCAATAAATTGCACTCTTTTATCAACTCGTTGGGAGACGACCTGGGAATCATACTCCCAGTATTTTATTCTTAAATTGTGACAACTCTTTTTAAATTGATAAGTGGAATTTTCGTCGGTTAAGAACTGTACTTGCAACGCTATTTTCATTATAAATTCTTAATCGGCAATTTTCCGCCCGTCAATTTTTGGCACCGTTGCCGGGGAGTTGCAACTGTGTGCTAAATTATTGGTTGGTGTAAATATTTTTGTATTTGCATCTTTGCATTTTTATTCTATTTTTAGTTTAATTTTTCTTAATATATTTTATTTTATTACCATGAGTTGTATGTTTCTTTCATTGAATGACGCGTTTACTACCAGATCCGAGCTTAGCCGCATTTGATCCTGACATCGAAAAAACTATTTCACGTATTAGGCAAGCTCGGCGTCGTTTAGTCTCTGAGGGTGGTGAAGTGGTTACTACCAGTTCACCAGTCTTATCTAAGGGCAAATCTGAAACGCCATTTAAGGAAGAAACAAGCTCCTCTTCTACTGACTTTGTTGATTTACGTGCAGGTAATATGGCAGAGTCCAGAAGGATTACTCTCCAGGAAGCAGGAGATCCGGACTTTACACTGCAACCGTATCAAGCGCGTCATCCAAATCTTGCTGTAGATTTTGAACTGAAGACTGCGCTAATCAATCTACTGCCCAAGTTTCATGGCCTACCTGCTTAAGAACCCATCAAGCACCTCAGAGATTTTCAAATCGCCTGCTCAACTACTAGGCGTCACGGTGTGGATGAGACTACTATTTGGTTATATGCCTTCCCATTCTCTCTTGAAGGAAAGACAATGGAGTGGTTCTACACTCAACCTGAAGAAGTTATTACTAATTGGGATCTGCTCAGAAGAGAATTCCTGGACAAGTACTTCCCAGCAGAAGTTACAGATAGACTGAAGAAAAAAATTTCCTGTATCATCCAAGGCAAATCAGAGACTTTTTACGAGTATTAGGAATGCTTCAGGAATCTCCTAGACTCATGTCCTCATTACAAGATTGACCAGTTGGTGTTGATTAGCTATTTCTGCCAAGGCATGAAGCCTCAAGATAAGACTATATTAGATGCTGCGAGTAATGGCTCTCTGACTAAGTACAAGACGGCGACAGAAGCGTGGCAGCTGATCACCGATCTAGCTGAGTCTACCCGGAACGCCAGCCAAGGAATAACCATCCCAAGGCCATTGCAGAAGTTTTCTCTAGTAGTGAGACTGCTGCTCTCACAAAGACTCTAGGAGAGATGACCAATATACTGAAGTAACTCCAGCTGAATCAACAACAACCTCAGCCTCCTCCACAACAACAGTGTCAACAGTTGGTTTCTTAGAGAGTGTGTGGAATATGTGCCTGCTATTCCCATTACACTGATGAATGTCCACAACTCCAATAAGAAGACAACACCTTGGCGGCTACCAATAACTATTACAACCGTCCGAATCAAGGGTATTATCAACAAGGCGGTAATTATAACCAAGGTGGAAACTATAATCAGGGTTGGCAAGACAACACCAACCAGGGATGGAGAGATAATTCCCACCAAGGGTGGAAAGATAATTCCAACCAAGGATGGAGGGACAACTACAACCAAAGTGGCAAAGACAACGGTGGAAATTAAAGATGGAACAACAATAACAACTATCAACAGAACCGGTATCAACAAAACCCTCATACCAACAGCATCAAGCACCTCACCAAAGGTAAGCCCAAGCACCTCAGAACAACCAACCACAAGCCCCTCAAATTACTTACCCTCCTTCCTCCTCCAATAATGAGATGCTACGTTCTATTGTACAAGGACAGAAGGACCTTCAGAATAAGCTTACCTCTAGCATCACTGGTCTTACCTCCACTTTACAAGATCTCATCTCTCGGATGAAACCACCTTCTACTCCCAACAATCAACCTTCCAGCTCTAGTGCACTCCCTTCTCAACCTTTACCCAACCCCAAAGGTGGAATCAACGCCATCACTTTGAGGTCCGGAACCACATTGCAAGAGAGGAGTCCCGAAGAGCCAACCTCTAATGAAGACAACCAAGTTGAAGACATTGTTGAGGTAGAAGATGTTGAAGAGGGAGATGGGGTACAAGATGTGGATGTAGAGGAAGCAGCTCAACCAAGGAATGAAGCACTTAAGGAAGAAGACATTGTGAGGGATTCCATTCCCATTCCCTTTCCACACCTTGCTAGGAAACCCAGAAAGCAATTGGAGCTAGACCCCAAGATGGTGGAGATCTTCAAAAAGGTTGAGGTAACTGTTCCCCTTTTTGATGCCATTCGCTAGGTACCTAAGTATGCGAAGTTTCTGAAAGATTTATGCATGAATAAAGATAAAATATATGATTTAGAAACTATTCCTCTAGTTAGCTCTATTTCTGCTTTAATGGGTGCTATACCGGAAAAATATGGTGATTCGGGTCCATGTATGGTTACTATTACTATAGAGGGTGTACAATTTTTTTATTGCATGTGTGATTTAAGTGCATGTGTTAGTATTATGCCATTATCTATATATGATGCCTTAAGGCTCCCACCCTTGAAAAGGTTGGCAACACATTTTGTTTTGGCATATAAGAGCATAATCTCAGTGGTTAGAATTGCTGAAGATGTGCTGATGAGCATTAAGGGGTTGACATTCCCTATTGACTTCTACATTTTGGAGATGCCCCCTAATGACTCAGGAAGACCATCATCCATCCTACTTGGATGGCCATTTCTAAAGACTTCAAGGTTCAAATTGGATGCCTTCTCAGGAACTTACTCTTTTAAGATAGATGGCCGAGTAGTGAGCTTCAACCTGGATGAAGCTATGAAGCACCCCCCGGAAGATCAGTCCATCTTCCAGTGTGACATTATTGATGAGACAGTGGCTGCAGTTCACCAAGAAGAAGTAGAAGAGATGCACGTGGAGCAAGGTGCCAGTGTGGGGAAGCCCTCTGAGCTTACTGAAGATACTTTGGCACCACCAATGGCTCCAAATGGTCAAGTGCCCAGCCATGAGCTACAAATGGAGTTGAAGCCCCTTCCACCCCACCTCAAGTATGCTTACCTTCAGCATAATCATAAGCTCCTAGTTATTATTGCAAGGGAACTCCCTTCCCAACAAGAGGAGCAGTTGCTTAGTGTGCTGAGAAGACACAAGAAAGCTATTGGGTGGAGCTTGGCGGATATAGTAGGCATCAGCCCTGAAGTCTGTGAGCACTGCATATTTTTAGAAGAGGGAGCAAGGCCTATCTATCAACCTCAAAGGCGGTTGAACCCCACCATCTTGGAAGTTGTCAAGAAGGAAGTGACCAGATTGCTTGAATCTGACATCATCTATCAAATCTCGGATAGTGAATGGGTTAGCCCAGTACAGGTGGTACCAAAGAAGTCTGGAGTCACAACAGTGAAGAATGAGAATGGGGAACTCATGGCAACTAGAGTGCAGAACTCCTGGAGGGTGTGCATTGATTATAGGCACCTCAACCAGGCTACTCACAAGGATCACTACCCACTGCCCTTCATCGATCAAATGCTTGATCGCCTGTCAGGTAAATCACACTACTATTTTCTAGATGGTTACACTGGCTATTTTCAAATTCATATAGCTCCTGAAGATTAGGAGAAAACTACTTTTACATGTCCCTTTGGAACGTACGCATACAAGAGGATGCCTTTTGGCTTATGTAATACACCGGCTACGTTTCAAAGATGCATGGTGAGTATTTTCTCAGATCTTCTTGAGAGTTGTATGGAAGTTTTTATGGATGACTTTAATGTGTATGGTGATTCGTTTGACCTCTGCTTGGATAGTTTAGCTAGAGTATTAGAAAAATGTGGTAGTTCAAACCTTGTATTAAATTTTGAAAAATGTCATTTTATGGTAAAACAAGGTATTGTTTTAGGACATGTTGTTTCTAATACTGGTATTTTCTGTAGATCCAGCAAAGGTAGATATTATTTCTAGTTTACCTTACCCCTCCTTCGTGAGGAAAGTCCGTTCATTTCTTGGTCATGCAGGTTTCTATCAGCGATTTATCAAGGACTTCAGTAAGGTAGCATTGCCTTTATCCCGACTGCTGCCGAAGCATATTGAGTTCGAGCTGAGTGAGGACTGCATGGAAGCGTTTGATAAGCTGAAGATTGCCTTGACTCAAGCTCCGATTGTGAGAGGGCCCAACTGGAGCTAGCCATTTGAGATAATGTGTGACGCCTCCAACTATGCAGTAGGAGCGGCGCTGGCTCAGCACGAAGGTAAGGACCCTTATATAATTGCTTATGCTTCTAAGAATTTAGACGCTGCTCAGTCTAATTATACTACCACTGGAAAGAGCTTCTAGCTATTATTTTTGCTCTAGATAAATTCCGAGCCTACTTACTTAGTACTAAGGTGGTAGTATACTCAGACCATGCAGCTCTAAAATATTTGTTAGCTAAAAAAGAGTCCAAACCAAGGTTAATACATTGGATATTATTGCTGCAAGAATTTGATTTAGAAATCAAAGATAGGAGTGGTTTCCAGAATTTAGTGGCAGACCATTTGAGTCGCCTAGAGTACATTAAGAGTGACTCCACTCCTATCAATGATGCTTTTCCATTTGATAGCTTGCACGCAATATCTGAGGTGGTTCCTTGGTATGCACCTATAGCTAATTATTTGGTTAGTCATACATTCCCTCCTAATTTTACTAAGCATCAAAAGGACAAGCTTAAAAGCGAGTCCAAATATTATATATGGGATGATCCATATTTATGGAGATGTGGTGCTTACCAGATAATTAGAAGGTTTGTGCCACAATCAGAATTTCAGTCAATTTTAGAGGCCTGCCACTCTTCTGAGAGTTGTGGACATTTTGGTCCTCAAAGAACAACTAGAAAAATTTTAGACTGTGGATTCTGGTGGCCCACACTTTTTAAGGATGCAACTGCTTTCTGTGAATCCTGTCATCCTTGCCAAAGCTTTGGGAATATATCCAAGAGGGATGAGATGCCCAACAACTTATGTTGTTGTGTGAAATTTTTTATGTTTGGGCATTGACTTCATGGGTCCATTTCCAAACTCTAGTGGTTTCTTATACATATTGTTAGCTGTTGATTATGTTTCTAAATGGGTAGAAGCAATTCCTACCCGTACTGATGATGCTAACGTTGTGGTCTCTTTTGTTCGAAATAATATTATCTGTCGCTTTGGATCACCACGAGCAATCGTGAGTGATTAAGGCACTCATTTTTGTAACAGGAGATTGACAGGTCTACTGAAGAAACATGACATTGTTCACAAGGTGGCGACGGCTTACCATCCCTAGACCAATGGGCAAGCCGAGGTGTCTAACAGAGAGATAAAGCACATATTGGAGAAAATTGTCAAGCCTCATAGAAGAGACTGGAGCACCAAGCTTGCAGATGCGCTCTGGGCTTATCAGACAGCTTACAAGACACCAATCGGAATTAGTCCCTTCTGCCTAGTCTACGGAAAGGCTTGTCACCTCCCAGTGGAGGTGGAACACAAGGCTTTCTGGGTGGTGAGAGAATGCAACTTGGGATTGGGGGGAGCCGGTGCTGAAAGGAAGCTACAACTAGCAAAATTAGAGAACCTTCGACTCGAAGCATATGAGAACTCCATGCTATACAAAGAGAGGGTGAAGGCAGTACATGACAAGAATATCAAAAGAAGAGAGTTCAGAACTGGGGAGTTGGTTCTCCTTTACAACTCCAGGTTGAGGCTCATACCAGGCAAGCTGCGATCAAGATGGGAAGGCCCCTGCCGGGTGGAAAAGGCTGAGCCATATGGCGTCTTTCACCTGAGTCATCCTTCAAGTTCCAAATTCATCAGAGTCAATGGCCACTGCTTGAAGCTGTATCATGGTGAGAAGATGAAGAACAACAAGGAGCTGGAGATCTTCCTCTTGGAGGATCCACCAACAGAAGAAGAGTGAGCTTGTGGACAGTCCAACTTAAGGACGTAAAAAAAAAGTGCTAGGTGGGAGGCAACCCACCATGGTATGATCATCCCTTTTTATTATTAGTGTTATTTTATTTTTATCAGTGTTAATTTATATATTCTGCATAATCACCTGCATTCTGCATAAAAAAAGCATTCGACGCGCAAGTGTCTATGACGCGTATGCATCATGCGTGAATGCAAAAACTATTGGGTTTGAAGAGAGAGTTACGCGGGAGTGGAGCATGAGGCGTGTTTTCCGCATAAGCAAGCCCACGCGTACGCGTACATCACGCGTGCGCGTCACTTGCAGCTTTGGCAATCCACGCGTACGCGTGAATATAGAAATTGGCGTAAATATATTTTTGAATAAAGAGTTGTGATGGTCTGGCCCTGGCATCGTGCGAGAGGCACAAATTCAACCACGCGTACGCGTCCCTGACGCATACGCATCCTTTTCGCTTTAAGACCACCCACGCGTGTGCGAGCCTGACGCGCACGCGTCACATGCAAATATTGGTTTCTATGCTATTCGAACAGAGAGTTGTGTGTGTGTGCGGCTGGTTTCGCGTGACTGCCACAACCAAGGGCACACGTATGCGTGCCAGACGCTTACGCGTCATTTTCATTTGTGCACAACCCACGTGTACACGTGGGGTACGCGTGAGCGTCGCATGCGCCGCATCACTAAACAAGTGTGCCGCCCAGATTTCAATTTTCCCCCCTCTCTAATCCTAATTTTCATTCAATCCTAATTCTTCCTTCTTTCTTCTTCCTTCTTCCCTTCTTCTTACTTCTTACTTCCTCCTTATTTCTTCTTCCCTTCTTCATCTTTTTCCTCAGGTTTCTTTTCTTCCTCCTCCCTACTCTTTCATTCTTCTTTCATTTATTGCATTTAATTATTTTTTCTTTCTTCTCAATTTTCTATTAGCATAGTTATTTATGGTTCTTTTTCATTCTGTTATCATGCATTTTTATGTTGGTGTTGGAGTTTTATTTGGGTATTACTTTATTATAATTGAGCTTGTGGATATTATGAAGAGTGATTTGATAATTGACATTTAATTTTGGGTCTCATATACACTTGGATTCATTATTTTAATTCCTATTTTAACTTGCACACCAAGTGTTTGTGAAAAAGCCCTTATGGCATTTTGAATTCTATTTTATTTTACTCTCACACTTTAATGCCTCTCTTTTTCACAACACTTGCAATCCACATGTATTGAGATTATCATTCACAATTGTCATCATACAAGTGCTCTTTAATTTGGTACATTTAATAATTGATGCTTGAGTTATGCTTCTCATGCCTATTACTTGCATGCTCTTAACCCTCTTGCATCTAATTGTTATGAATTTCCTTCATGATTTTACTTAATGTCTTCTATGCATGTTGTAGCTACCATGTATAGGACATCCCTTTTCCTTTGGCATTCATTATTACTTCGACTTCCTTCCTTCCAATTGTTAGTTATCTATACTTGAAATTAATTCTCTTTTTTCCTTCTTTAGGATGGCCACTAAAAGAGGAAAGGAGAAGGCTTCTGACAAGCCACCAGCAAGGAGAGGAACTAAGAGAGCTCCGGCTAAGGCGCCACCATCTACAAGCGCCAAGCCGCCAACAAAGCAAGTGAAGAGGATCATCAAAGTTGATGAAGCAGAGAAAGCCTTTCCCGCACGGGATTCCATACGATTCACCAACCGTTATTGCGAGCAGATGTTCCCCATCCTACCCGAGAGGAACTACAATAATGAGCATCTACTTATTCTCCCAACACATTTTGTTGATTTTGTGGAGCCCCGCATCGAAAGGAGACAGTGGGGATTCTTGAGGAGGCATCCGCGGGAGGCCAACCTATCATGGGTAGTTGAATTCTACTCCAACTTCTACTCGCCTACCCTGTAGACTGTCTATGTTCGTCAGCAGCAAGTCCCTGTCTCCGAGGGTGCTATACAGAAAGCACCGGATCTTCCACCTAGCCCAGAGGGATTAGATGCATATCAAGAGGCCCAGCTTAAGCGCCAGATGTATCAGTTTGACTGGGATAGCATCCTTGTAGTTATAGCCCAACCTGGCAACACCTGGATCTACGGGCAACACCGGTCAAAACCCAAGAGTATCTCAGCCCAGACACTTATCTTGGAGGCATGCATGTGGACACAGATCATGTTCCACTATATCTTTCCGAGCACTCACGAGTCCACCTTCATAGCAGACATGGCTGTTCTCATCTGGTGCATTCTTACGGAACAACCTCTCAACCTGCCCCGACTCATCCGACAGGCAATGGGACACGTGAAGATTGTGGGTAACCTGCCTTTTCCAGCATTGGTTTCAGATTTAGTCTCTGCAGCAGGTATTTCCTATCGAGCTGGGGACACGAAGGCCATGATTCCTAGGGCCGATCAGTATGTCCCAAATGGGAAGTACATCAGACCCCCAGTCCCCTCTGCGAGCCGGCCTCCAGGCCCATCTTTGGATACCACTCCTTCTTCTACTCCACCATCATCGACACCACAAGCACCATCCACCCATCAGATGTTCCTTCAGATCCTTCAGAGGTTCAACCGGCAACATCGGCGGATGGAACAAATGGAGTGCCGCAACAAGCACCGATACAACTATCTGAAGGAGCTCATTGTTAGTACTCACCCACCTCCAGAATAGAAGGATACCCCGGACTCCCCTTCACCTAGTAGCATAGGGAGCCATGACGAGCCAGACAGTGGAGGCGATGCTTTCAGCCCTACCTTGCTCCTTACTAATGGCACGGAGGACCGTGCCAAGCCTTAAGTGTGGAGAAGTCAGTCCTTGACTTCCAGAGGTAATCTCTCTCTCTTGACACCAACATTTTATTTTATTTTTTTAGATAGGATAGATTGCATAACAGTAGTTGCTTGCATATATGTTCTACTTGGTTAAAGTAATGACTTTCTTTTCAAGACCCTATTTTATAGTATTTCACTAATTCAAATTAAAATTTGTGTAAAACTTGTTTGAAAATTGTAATTTGGAACATGGTTTATAGCTACGAACACACAACCTGTGAGATTTTGAGCTTAATTATATTGTTACATTATTTAACCATAATTTTTATTCTTGTATGTTTTCTTCTCTATGATTGCAATCTATAGTTTGTTCCATTCTATATGTCCATTGTTTAGTGTATTTGCATGCATACATATGATTATCCCCACTTTGAGCCTTCTTAACCCCCACTTGTTCTGTATTTTACCACATCACTAGCCTTAAGCCTAAAAATAATTAATTATCCCATTCAAATCTTTGGTTAGCTTAAGATAGAGATTGTATGTCAACTAAGTGTGGGGAATTGTGGTTACTTGGGTTGATGAGAATGTGTTGTTTTATTGACAAAAATATTGGGAATTTGGGTGCTTACTCATGTGAAAATTGAAAAACCATATGCATTGATATATTATGCTTTCATATATATATATATATATATATATATATATATATAAAGAAAAAAAAAAGAGAAGAATAAATGAATAGGGGACAAAATTACCCCAATGTTAACTCCAATAAAAAGATCAATGCATATGTGGTGGAATTAGAAAATTGATACATGAGTATATGATGCAAAAGTGGGATTTTTGGGTAGCTAGGCATGATTTTAGAATTATATGGAGTGTGTGTGTGTTAGGTGAGAACTTAGGTTAGTCAAAGATTCATATTATAGCTCACTTGGCCATACATATATCCTCACCCTTACCTTAGCCCCATTACAACCTTGAAAAGACCTCATGATGTTTGCATTTGTACACTAAATATTTGTTGATTGGTTAGATGAAGAACAAAGTTTTAGAAAGCATGACTAGAGAAGAGTAGAGTGGATTAACCCTAGACACTTGAGCGATTAGAGTGCATATACACTTCCAATAAGGGGTTCAATGCTTGATTCTATGTTCCCTGCTTTCATGAGCTATCTTCTTACAAGTTTACTTGTCTTTTATTGTGTGATTTGAATTCGTGGAATATGATTTATGTTAGTCTTGGAGAACTTGCACTACAAGAAAACAACCTTTTTGCTACGCTTTTAAAGCGTGGCGAAAAGTCCAAAAAAGCGTAGCGATAGCTTTTCGCCATGCTTTTTGAACTACCGACACGCTTTTGAAATGGTCACATCTGCAAGGGTGCCGGTTGCTCTATCGCCACGCTTTTGGTGATCTATCGCCACACTTTTTTTTGCCACGCTTTTAAATATTGCCACGCTTTAAAAGCGTGGCTATGTGTCAGATATGGCTACGCTTTTAAAGCATGCCAATAGCATGACATATGGCTACGCTTTAAAAGCGTGCCAATAGCAAGATATGGCTACGCTTTAAAAGCATGCCAATAGCGTGAGATACAGCTACGCTTTTAAAGCATGGCTGTTGATGCTACTGTACATTATGGCTACGCTTTTAAAGCGTGCCAATAAAAGTTGATACGGCTACACTGAGTGTGAGAGAGAGAGAGAAAGAGAGAGAGAGAGAGAGATCAAAGCCTAAACTTGTCGATTTTCATTAGAATAAGCTTGTTTTGAATGAAACATGACCAGACAAAATTCCTTATAACATCAAATTGACATAAGCTTCCCCTTGTATAATTTTAAAATTTTCATTATATATTCTATTCATACAAGAAATCAAAGCTCTATGGAGAATCACGATAAAACTATGGGACATAGTCCCAGCCTTAAAATTATCCAGCAACAAATGACACAACTTTGATTGGTGCAAAATTTGCCTAACTTTATATATCATATGTATTGCAATTCTATTCATTGTCCTGCTTTAGCTTTCTCTTCTGCTTTCTTTACTGATCTCGCAAGCAACAAAATTCCGAAAATTTAGAACATGCTAGAGCCAATGATCTAATTAATAAATAACTAGAAAAGAAGAAAAGATATCATATATTTTCAGAATGAAGATTACGTTTCTTCTCTTTTCTTTTTCTTTTCCAATTTTCTATATTTCTCTGTTTTTCAGCAAAATCCTTGACATCCATGCGCACCTATGGGGAGAAAAAGGAGAAAAAGCAAGAACAAAACAAACAAAAAACATAAGCTCCTGCAATATGAAACATTTGAGAAGAATTAAATAAACTGGAAATAATATCTATATATCGTTTCAGGTATATATAAAGGCATCAGACCTGTTGCAATGTCTTCAATTGTTTAGAACTGGCTTTCATTTGCTTGTGTTCGTTCAGTTGTTCCTCCTCACTGTCGTCATTTTCAGTAACTAATTCAACTGAGTTAGAATTTCGATCAAACCAATTTCTCTCAGCTTTCACCTAAAATAGCAAAGAGAAATAGAATTTGAAAGCACAATTATCCATATCCACTCAGCACAAAGGAGCAATAAAGCAAAACAGAATTTTAAGTCAAACCTGAAAAGCAAGAAAATATATGAGACTGGAAGTCTGTTACTAGAAATTACTGTGTACATTTGTAAAGATGCAATAAGGAAAACCTCTTAAATATAGAGGTTACCTCAAGCAAATTACATTCAAAACTATTTCAAATCATAAATAGAAAAATGATAAATTCCAAGCACACTTGACACTAACACTGGTTGCATGAAAAAAATGCCAAAATGTTATATAATTCAATATATTGTACAGCTGAATCCTAATACCTGCGAATCCTTTGGTGTTATTTTGTCAATTTGGTGTGCAAGAGACAATCGTTTTAAAACCTTTGGCATGTATGAGTTCTGTAAAGGAAACCGCTGAAAATTTTCATGTACATAACAAGATAATGACAATGATAATCACAATGACAATTACTAAATTCTACAAAAATGAAAATCACAAGAGTAGTTCTTCTCATAATCACAAGAGAGGAAAGTTTGAGTGTACAACGTGCAACAAGATCTTCCATTCATACCAAGCTCTTGGGGGTCATAGGGCAAGTCACAAGAAGATCAAAGATTGCTCTTTTGCTTCAAGGAATAATAGTGATCAGAGTAGTGAAAACAGCATTGAGTTTGAAAATAACAAACAGCAGTTACAATGTCGATATATAATAGGGGAGATGTCTATACAACATTTTGGCTGACTAATATAGGCAAGATGCTAAAATTCTATGAGAGCAAAATAATGAATTAATGACCAATTTGATTGAGAATGAGGGAAGACTAACCAATATTATTTTGTTGACTTTCAATTCCACTTTCTGCTTGGATCCTTGGCTCTCCACCATAACTCCTTGCACCCAAAGAGACGCACCAGTCGTAATCAAACCAGATTCAACCTAATAATAAGCTCCAGATCTTGAAAACAGACACATAAAAAGCTACAATTTGCACTGATGAACTTAAAATACACCGGCTTTCATGATAGGCAAGAGTGATCACCGAACAGAGTTTCAGGAAAGAAGCATACCTGATCATAACCTTCTGCTCCCGAATCCATCACACATTGCATATTAGAAAGGCAGGAACCATCTTTAATCTGGATACAACAAACAATATGCTCAGTCGAATTAAAGGCGGAAAAATTCTACAATAGGGTTATTAACTTATTGGCCATAGACCGGGACAATAACCCTATAAAATAAAGGCGGAAAAATTCTACAATAGTTTCAATCAACCAAAACAGCAAAGACAACAAGAGAAGCTAGTTTCACACAGCTTACCAAACTTTATAGAAAATAACTAAAATGCTTCACATTAAAGATAAAAGACCAGGATGAACTGCAACATGTCCACTCACACACCAACCCATTATAAAACCTTAAACACCAAGAAAACTTCCAAGCCAAACACCACAAACAACATAAATCAAGCTCACCCAAAAAAAAAAGAATATTTTTTTCAAAATAATAATAATAGTAATTTAAAGGGCCAGTTAATTACTTCAACTCAGTGTCATGGAATAATTGACAAACCTCAGTTCTAAAATTAAAGCAAACAGCAGAAAATGCCACTCAGAAAACATAATAGCTCAGAGAATCACAAAGAAAGTTACAAACTTTGGTGAATTAACACACCTGAGATACTGAAAACAAAATAAAATAAAGAAGCAATGCTATGAATGCATCAGGAATTTCACTTGAAAAAGGAGAAATAAAAGAATAGGAAATATTACTGACATTTATGTAGAGATTGAGGATTAAAACTGAAAAGGGTCACAAGATAGGGTTTGAGTGACTGTATGATGAAGAGCAAGCTTAGTGTTGCAACGGTTTCTTGGAGCAAAGTTAAAGAGCGGTGACAAAAGCAGCCGAGAGGAGAGTGTGTGTGAAAGTGAAGTGAGTGAGTGGAAACACAGAAACAGGGAAACAAAGACATTAACTACATAAGAAGATGAGTGAGAAGTGCAAAATTCATAAATATATATTATTATTATTATTATTTTTATTATGAAGTCATGAAATAAAAAATAAGTGAAACATAGACCGAGACAAGAACCTAGCCCTTAAAATTGGCCAAATCCCTGAAGCATATTTAGTACTATGATAGTCACTTCACTAGTATTTTAAGGCACAAAAAATAACATTAGTTCTATGCCATTGAATAAATATTAAACCAAATATAAGATTGATAATGACAATCAACAAAGAATTAAATAGCAAGTATTTCCTTCTTTCATCGCTATCTTAGTTTCTTAAAACTCTCTGGTTTGCTCATCAATTTTACAGTTATAAACTAAAAGTCATTAAGAGAGATGAAAATCTGTTTGGTCAAGAAGGTAAAAACAATACATATTTAAGCTATATAAGTAACAAGGATCAAATTCTTTGTAACATTACATGCATATTTAAACCAAATGCCTATTTCTGCTATTGACTGTTAGGAAAGAGTTAAAACAATAGTATTAATTTGGTTTCAACTTTCAATAGGCATGCAACTTTTCAATTTTCTTCTAAGTTTTATAAAAATGATTTGTAGCATGCTCTATGGATTATAATTAGCCAAACTTCAAAGATTTAGAGTTGTATTACTAATTATGATATAAATGAAACACTCGTATATGAAGACAATAGCTCAATGCCACCAACACAGAAAAGTACAATCAGCACCCAAATGGAAGACAACACTAAATGCAGAAGACAACTCTCACTAAGGCTATCTTTCAGATTTTTATTAATGGCTATGAAAACGGGATAAGTAATGAGAAACTCATAGTAACAATATAGCACCTCCTAATCAGAATTTCATGTAAGAGATTCAAATTATTTTCTTACTAATAAATTGTAAGCATAAATACGCAAAAGACACTTACATAAGGACCTTGAAATTCCTACCACCACCTGCCCAGGGACCAACTCACAGCGAAGGAAGCATTGATGGCCGAAGCAGAGCTTGCGATAGAGCGCGACAGAGCAGCAACGGTGGCAGAGCGCGATGAACTTGAGTCTGAAACACCCACAAGGAAAGCGATATACCGGAGAGATAGAGAGAGGTCGACGACGAGACCAGCCATGAGAGAGGTGAGACTCAGTGAGCTTGATGGTGAGAGTGGCAAGAAAAAGCGAAGACTGACGACGAAGGGTGAGACTCAGTGAGCATGAGGGTTAGGGGTTCTTCGACGGAGACATTGTGAGCGTCGAAAACTGACGAGGTTCTTTGCTGAGTGCTGTTAGGGGTTCTTCGTCTCGGTTAGGGGTTCTTCGATTGGGGTTCTTCGTCGTGGTTAGGGGTTCTTCGATTGGGGTTCTTCGTGAGGCAAATTGCAGCGACGGAAGGGAGTGGCGGCAATGAAGGACGAGGAGTGTCATCGTGGCGGTGAGGGCAAGGCGCAATGAAGGACAAGGAGTTAGGGCACAATGGAGTGTGGTCGTCACGTTGGGGCTTCTGAAGGAGGAGTTAGGGTAGGGCATGAAGAAGAGAGGCTTTTTCTTATTTTCTCTAAGTCTTTAAACGAAGAAGGAACATTTTTAATTAATTCCAGCGTCTTTTTTTTTGGGAACCTTTTGGCCACGCTTTTGAAGCGTGCCAAAAGGCTTGTAGGAAACGGCTACGCTTTTCGAACGCCGCAATAATAAAACCCTATTGCTACGCTCTGAAAGCGTATCAGTTTCTCTCTACGGCTACGCTTTTTAAACGTGGCAAATAAAAATGTGACCAAATCTCGCATCAATGGCCACCCTCATAAAAGCGTGGCCATTGACACTTTTTGCCACGCTTTTCAAGCATAGCAAAAAAATGTGGCCAAATCTCTATTCTGTCGCCACCCTCATAAAAGCATGGCCATATACCACTTTTGGCTACGCTTTTAAAGCGTAGCAAAAAAAAGGCGTGGCCATAGGCCTTTTTTCTTGTAGTGTTGTTTACTTTTAACCAAGTAGGTAAAAACATCTTAACATATAGTTGCATTCATATACATAGGTTGCATTGCATGAGTCTTACTTTTCCCCATTCATTCTTTTGGTCTCCTTGAGCTTAGCATGAGGACATGTTAATGTTTAAGTGTGGGGAGATTGATAAACCACTATTTTATGGTTTATCTTGTGCTAAATTGAGTGGTTTTTATCAGTTCTTTGCACACTTATTCATACAAATTGCATGGTTTTACAAATCCCTCCCAATTTTGTTCTATGATTGAAAACTTGCTTCCTAAGCCTTTAAATTGTATATTTTTCATTTCCTTTTATACCATTCGATGCCGTGATCTGTGTGTTAAGTGTTTTCAGGCTATATAGGGCAGGAATGGCTTAGACGATGGAGAGAAAGTTTGCAAAAATGGAAGGAACACAAGAAACTAAGGAGCTGACCAGTGAGGATCGACGCGCACACACGGCTCACGCGTGCGCGTGACTTGGAGCTTTTCACAGCAACGCGTACGCATGACTGATGCGTACGCGTGACCAGAAAAGTCGCATATCGACACGCACGCGTGATTGACGTGCACGTGTGACATGCGCAGAAGGCCATCGACGCGTATGCATGACGTGCGCCATGTGCAAAAATTGCAGAAGACGCTGGGGGCGATTTTGGGCTGGTTTTGGACCCAGTTTTCAGCGCAGAAACACAGACTAGAGCCAGGGGACAAGCAGAGACTCAAGACACATTCACCTTTACACAGTTTTAGTTTTAGTTTTGAATCTTAGAGAGAAAACACTACTTCCTCTAGGGTTCTTCACATTCATAGATTTCTAGTTTTATGATTTTGGATTGGATATTGAGAAGAGTTACTACCTCCGTTTGAAGTCTTTATCATTACAGTTTGCTTCCTTATTTCCTTACTCTTTTACTTTCCATTCAGTTTGTTCAAAGTTACATATGGATATCTCCGATTTTGGAATTTATTAGTGCAAAGAGTTATTTTTACCTTTAATTAATTTTCTTTTATTACTTTATTTGAATTACCATGTCTTCCATCTACCCCCTTTACATGTTTATGAAAACGGCATTCATGTCAATGGAGTAGACTCCCAACTTGACTTTGGAGTTGATTAATAGGAGATCCTTGAGTTGAAATACTCAAGTGTTAATTTGTAATTGGAAGTTGTTGGCTGACTCTCTAGTCTCTAACTCTAATCCTTCCCTAGGAAGGGATTAGGACTTGGGAATCAGAGTTGGTTAGTTACTTGACTTTCCTTTATCAGGTAAGGGATAGCTAAGTAGAACAACAACCTCTTACTATTATACTTGGAAAAATTCAACAAGGATAGAAATTCTGGTTAATCTTCTCCTAGTCAAGGCTTTTATTTTAATTATATAAAAATCTCTCGTTAATTTTTATTGCTTTAATTAATAGTCATTTATTTCTTTATTCACCAACTCTAAAAATTTCTCAGAAAATTCCCGACTAATAAATTGCACTCTTTTGTCAACTCGTTGGGAGACGACCTGGGAATCCTACTCCCAGTATTTTATTCTTAAGCTGTGACAACTCTTTTTAAATTGATAAGTGGAATTTTCGTCGGTTAAGAACTGTACTTGCAACTCTGTTTTCATTATAAATTCTTAATCGGAAATTTTCTGCTCGTCATACTCTTTGACCCGTAGGTTTAACCAACACATTCAACAAGTGTATACAATATCGTCAAAATCACGCTAACAAAAAATTTGAGAAAATGAATAGCACCTGCAAGTTATAGTCGTCCCATATATGTCCTTGCATTATCCACTGTGCTACCCAAATGCCACAGTCCTTGCTACAATCAAAATAGGTGCAATTACAAAGGTTGATAAAAGTATAAAGTAACTAATACATAGTTATGTGATGTGGCACATGAACCCATCTTAATTCGACTTAAAGGGTAACATGACTCAAGAATAAGGATCCTGTTGCCCAGTTTCTGGTTTAGCAAAATAATAGTCAGACATGCGAGGAGCGGGTCGGGCTGCGGTTTCCTTATCCTCAAACAAATTCCCGTCACGAAACATGTTCTCCAAGAAGAAGGCCTACCACATAAGATGAGATGTCATGGAGTTTTCTTCACACGCATGAAACAGACCAAATGAGGTACACATGAAAGGGAAAAAATTTACTTAACATGTATACTACTCACCACATATCTGATTTGGTCAAGCCAGACCTTTCGCTCGGTAACTGACTCAGCCTTCGCTGAGTCTAGATATACCAGTTCCTCATTCAATAGATCGATGACCACCAGGTACCAATGCATGTCCTTGTTCAGAGGCACGTAGATCTGTCACGACAACAACCACCAAATTAAATCAGTTGGGCACAGAGGCCTAAGTTTATAACGTGACAACCAAATTATGGTAGCTACAAGATGCTAACTTTGACAAGCTCGTTAGTCTTCTTCATGTATTTGCTCTTGATGAATGCCAACGTCTCTGCGCAGTGATTAGTGGGGTTCAAGGCAAATTGTTGTCATGGGATGCCAAAATAGAAATTAAATGGAAACCAGCCACATATACTTAATGTGTGAAAGATGGGTTGGGTATTCATTGGCTTGCCGCAAACGTGGTTGGAAGCCACCACTGCTTGCCGATTTCATTGAGATCGCTACTCGTCATCATTGAAGCAACGAGGTTCAGAACCTTACATGTAAAATTAAAACAGAAAATATGTCAAATCCAAATGCTAAATAAAGTTACCAAAGTACAAACATATACAACAAGCCTCACATCATCCACTACTTCTTCACCAGGTAACAATGAGTGAAGTACTCCCCTGCTGCCACAACAATGTTCATCTGGAATAAGGATCTCCCTGCATCACCAATTACCGCTCGACACTTGCCTCAGTGACAAAAAAATAACAACTTATACAACATGCGTGTTCAGTTTTGAAACTGCCATTACAAGGAATGAGTCATAATGTATGAGGCTTACTTTTTGGATAATCCATTACCAAATATATACGCTGCAACGGCAAGTTCTGACCCGATGAACTCCATTCCAAGTGGAGGCCGGAACAACAAGTCAAGGCACTAAAAGCATCGTCGACTTTAATTAGAATGTGAAACCTGAAATGCATAAACAACAACATAACAATCCGGGCATTTTCAAACTAACCAAAGGCATGTCGGCACTTTCCATGTACATGGCCATGTTTGTCCCGTAAGTGAATGGCATTCCATGACCTTGTTGCATGATCTCGATTCTGCAGCCATCATCCTCGTCATCGTCAAAGTCAAGCTTTCGCTATTAACGGAAAAAAACAAGTCAACACACAGCTACTGAAAATAGAGTAAAGATAGGGATCCTAAGTAGAGACTACAATGACCTTACCTTCAACGGAGGGATGCTAGACTTGTGCATCTTCACAGCCGCTGCACCATGTTTTTTACACTTGGCCCTTGTAGATAAAGTATATTCTCCTTTTGTGTCCTTCTTCTTAGATCTCCGTCTGGACTTCGTTGCGGCTGGTAGTTCACTCTTCTAAACAGTAAATGAGCACTAACTGACCTTCACTACATTGTAGTTACCACCCTCAACTGCCACATGTGAGGCCGTTCCTTAGGCTCAAAGCAACAACTCCAGCACCTTACCATGCCCGACGACTACCTCTGTCAGCTTCTTGATCTGCTCTGTGTGTGTTTTGATAACTGTTCCAATAACCTTGTTCTCCTGACCTAGCCGCTGTTGTTGGTCCAGACAAGCATGTGAAATTACGATGTGTAACAACCATGAAAGATGAAACTAATGTTGGACAGCTACGTTACCTCTTCGACGCGATTGAGAAGATTCAGAATCCGTGCGTCTATCCTTTCACTAACCTTGCTCCCTTCCTCCATGCCATCCCTACAAGCACACCGCTAACGTAATCACATAGCAATCCCGAAAACATGTTCTTAGCGTTACAAAGAATGAAACAACAGCATTTAGCGTACCTTTCAACAGCCGATTGTTCCACCGAGTGATCGTCCGTTGTGGTTCCGATGTCGACAACCCTCGTCTTCATCTTCCTTTTTAACCCCTCCGTCGTTATTTGCCTTAAAGTGTCACTCATGCAGCACCTTGTCTCCTAAGTTTAACTTGGAAGGCACTGACGGATGGAAAAATGTCGGTTAAGAAATTTTGGCAAAAACTGTGTTGTGAGTACAGTCTCAACCGACGAAATTTCCACTGTCAATTTAGAAAATTGTCACAATTTAAGAATAAGAAACTGGGAGTATAATTCCCAGGTTGTTTCCTAAAGAGTTGACACAGAGATGTAAATTATTGATCAGAAATTTTCTAAGAAATTTTTAAGGTTGAGGACGGAAAAATAAATAACTAAAAATTAAAGCAGTGAACAATAGCAAGAGATGTTATGTATTTAAAATAAAAGGCCTTGGATGAGAGAAGATTAATTGGAGTTTCTATTCTTGTTAACTTTTCCAAGCATAATAGTAAAAGGTTGTTGCTTCCACTCAGTTATCCTCTTGCAGTTGCGAAGGAAGGTCAAGTGGGTACCACTAACTCTGATTCACAAGTCCTAATTCCTTCCTAGGGAAGGATTAGAGTTAGTGAATAGTGAGTTAGCCAGCAATTTTCAATTACAGATTAATACTTAAGTTTTCCAACTCAAGGGGTTCCAATTAATCAATCCCCAAGCCAAATTGAGAGCTTTAAATCATAACATAAATGCCATTTTTCAACAACATGGAATAAGAATAAATAAGAGACATGGTAATTAAAATAAATTAATAAAAGAAAATTTTTGGAGCTAATAATTAATTGAAAGAAATCAAAGAAGTAATGGAATTAAATGTAAAAATTGTTCATTACGTTAATAAATCCCAAAACCAACAATATCCATATATGACCATGAGCAATTAAATGAAAAACAAAAGAGTAGAGTAATAGAAAAGTAAACTATAATGATGGAGACTTCAATCGAAGGTAGTAACTCTCTCAATATCCAATCCAAAAGCATAAAACTAAGATATAAGAATGCGAAGAACCCTAGAAGAAGTAGTGTTTTCTCTCTAAGATTCAAAACTAAAACTAAAAACTAAAGTAAAAGTGAATGTGTCAAAAGTGTCTTGAGTCTAGCTTGCCCCATGCCTCTAGTCTGTGTTTCTGGGCCAAAAATTGGGTCCAAAATCAGCCCAAAATCGCCCTCAGCATCTTCTGTAGTTACAGCACGTCACGCGTACGCGTCAGTCATGCATACACGTCGCTGGTCTTCTGCGCGTGTCACGTGTACGCGTCAGTCACGCATACGCATCGCTGTATGATGCGCCAATGCACGCGCACGCGTCAGCCATGCATGCGCGTCGATCTTCGCTGCTCAGCTTCTTAGTTTTTTGTGTTCCTTCCACTTTTGCATTCTTCTTTTCCATCCTCTAAGCCTTTCCTGCCCTATACAGCCTGCAAAAACTTGACACACAGATCACGGCATCGAATGGTATAAAGAGAAATTAAAAATAGACAATTTAAAGGCTTAGGAAGCAAGTTTTCAATCATGGAACAAAATTAGGAAGGATTTGTAAAACCATGCAGTTTGTATGAATAAGTGTGCGAAGAACTGATAAAAACCACTCAAAGTAGCACAAGATAAACCATAAAATAGTGGTTTATCAACCTCCCCACACTTAAACATTAGCATTTCTTCATGCTAAGCTCAAGGAGACCAAAAGAATGAAGGGGGAAAAGTAAGACTCATGCAATGCAACCTATGTATATAAATGCAACTATATGCTAAGATGATTCTACTCACTTGGTTAAAAGTAAACAAGTTCTCTAAGACAAACATAAATCATATTCCACTAATTTAAATCACACAATAAGGTATAAGTAAACTTGTGAGAAGAGAGATTATGAAAGCAGAGAACACAGAATCAAGCATTGAACCCTCACTGGAAGTGTTTATGCACTCTAATCGCTCAAGTGTCTTGGGTTAATCCACTCACATCTCCTCTAGTCATGATTTCTAAAACTTTGTTCTTCATCTAACCAATCAACAAATATTTAGTGTACAAATGCAAACATCATGAGGGCTTTTCAAGGTTGTAATGGGGCTAAAGTAAGGGTGAGGATATATGTATGGCCAAGTGAGCTACAATTTGAATCTTTGACTAACCTAAGTTCTCACCTAACACATAGACACACTCTATATAATTCTAGAATCTTGCTTAGTCACCCAAAATCTCACTTTTGCATATTTTCACACACTCATGTATCAAGTCTAATTCCAACACATATGCATTGATCTTTTTATTGAACCTAATATTGGGGTAATTTTATCCCCTAATCATTTATTTCTTCTTCTCTTTTTTTATTATTTTTTTATTACTTTTTTTGTTTTTATATAATTGAAAGCATAATATATCACGCATATGGTTTCTCTAATTTCACATGAGTAGCACCCAAATTCTCAATATTTGTCAATAAAAATAATACACATTCTCATCAACCAAAGTTCTCACATTTCCCCACACTTAGTTGACACACACTCACTGTCTTAAGCTAATCAAAGATTCAAATAGGACAATTAATTATTTTTCCACTTAAGGCTAGTAATATGGTAATATAAGGAACAATTGGGGGTTAAAAAGGCTCAAAGTTGCAAACAAAGACAGATGAAATGGTAGGCTATTTGGGATAAGTGAGCTAATATCAAATGATGGCCTCAATCACATATATGCATGAATATACACTAAATAATGGACATATAGAATGAAACAAACCAGAGATTGCAATGATAGAGAAGAAAACACACAAGAATAAAAATCATGGTTAAATAATATAACCATATAATTAAGCTCAAAATCTCACAGGTTGTGTGTTCTTAGCTCTAAGCCATGTTCCAAATTATAATCTTCAAACAAGTTTTACAAGAAATTTTTAATTTGAATTAGTGAAATGGTATAAAATAGGGTCTTAAAAAGAAACTCATTACTTCAACCAAGCAGTACATACATGCAAGCAACTACTATCATGCAATCTATCCTATCTAATAAAAGAAAAAAAATAAAATATTGGTGTTGAGAGGGAGAGAGAGATGTTACCTTCTGAAGTCAGGTACTGACCTCCCCACACATAAGTTTTGGCACGGTCCTCTGTGCCATCAATGATGAGCAAAGTAGGGCTGGGAGCATCGCTTCCACTGTCCGACTCGTCCTGGCTCTCCGTGCTGGCATGTGAAGTCGAGTCCCGGGTATCTTTCTCTTCCAGAGGTGGGTGAGTACTGACAATGAGCTCCTTCAGATAAGTGTATCGGCACTTGTTGCGGTGCTCTATTTGCTTGATCCGCCGGTCTTGCCAGTCCAACCTCTGAAGGATCTGGAGGAACATCTGATTGATGGATGGTGCCTGTGGTGTAGATGATGGTGGAGCAAAAGATGAAGGAGTGTTTGAAGATGGGCCTGGATACCGGCTCACAGAAGGTACTGGGGGTCTAATATACTTCCCATTCGGGACATACTAATCGTCCCTAGGGGTCCTAGCCTTCGTATCCCCAGCTTGATAGGAGACTCCCACCGCAGAGACTAAATCTGAAACCAATGCGGGAAAGGGTAGGTTGCCCGTGATCTGCACGTGCCCCATGGCCTGCCAGATGAGTCGGGGTAAGTTGAGAGGTTGCTCTGTAAGAATGCACCAGATGAGAACAGCCATGTCAGCAGTAAAGGTGGACTTGTGGGTGCTCGAAAAGATGTAGTAGGACATAATATGTGCCCACACGCGAGCCTCCAAGGTAAGCGATTGGGCTGAGATGCTCTTGGGCTTTGCCCGGTGTTGTCCATAGATCCAAGTGCTTTCAAGTTGTGCTATGACTCCAAGGATGCTGTCCCAGTCAAACTGATATGTCTGGCACTTAAGTTAGGCCTCCTGATAGGCATCCAACCCCTCTGGACTAGGTGGAAGATCCAGTACTCTCTGTATGATATCTTCGGAGACATGGACTTACTTTTGGCGAACATAGACAGACTGCAGGATAGGCGAGTGGAAGTTGGAGTAGAATTCAACTACCCAAGATAGATTGGCCTCCCGTGGCTGCCTCCTTAAGAATCCCCACTGTCTCCTTTCAATGCGGGGCTACACAAAATCAACAAAATATGTTGGAAGAATGAGTAGATGCTCATTATTGTAATTTCTCTCTACCATGATGGTGAACATCTACTCACAGTAACGATTAGTGAACCGTGCGGAGTCTCGTGCAGGAAATGCCTTTTCCGCTTCATCAACCTTGATGATCCTCTTCACCCACTTGGTAGGTGGCCTGACGCTTGTAGATGGTTGTGCCTTAGCCGGTGCTCTCTTAGTGCCTTTCCTTGCCGGTAGCTTTTCAGAAGCCTTCTCTTTTCCTCGCTTAGTAGCCAAGGAAGAAAGAGAATTAATGTCAAATATAGATAGCTAACAACTGAAAGAAAGAAAGACTAAGTAATAATAAATGCCAAAGGAAAAGAGAATGTCTTAAATACATGGTAGCTACAATATGCATGGAAGACATCAATGGAAATCATGAAGGCATATCATAATAACTAGATGCAAGAGGTTAGAAGCATGAGAAGTATAACTCAAGCATCAACATCAAAAATAACATGTAATAAAATAATGAACACTTTTATGATGACAATTATGAATAATAAACTCAATACACATGGATTGCAAGGGTTGTGAAAAAGAGGCATTAAAGTGTAAGAATAAAATAGAAAAGAATTCAAAATGCCATGAGAGCCTTTTCACAAACACTTGGTGTGCAATTTAAAAATAAAAATTAAGATAATTAATCCAAGTGCATATGAGACCCAAAATAAAATGTCATTTGTTAAATTACTCCTCACAATATCCACAACCTAAAATATAGCAAATTAAACACCCAAATAAAGCTTCAACACCAACATAAAATGCAATATAAAGGCATGAAAAGGAAATTATAAATAACTAAACTAATAGAAATTAAAAATAAACAAAATAACCAAATGCAATAAATAAAAGAAGAATGAAAGAATAGAAGAGAGGAAGAAAAGAAACCTTAAGAATGAGAGAAGAGGAGTGAGAATGGAAGAAGAAAAGAAAAAGGAAATTGTAGCCGCCAGAGTTAGAGGTCTCCGATGGTGGTCCGCCGGTGGTGGTGGAGGAAGGGAAGAAGAAAGAAGTAAGAAGTAAGAAGAAGGAAAGAATGAAGAAGAAAGAAGAAGAATTAGGATTAGAGAAAGAAGAGAGGGGTGAGAGAATTGAAATCTAGCGGCGCGCTGAATTAAGTGACGCAGCGGTATCGACGCGTACGCGTGAAAGAAACCTTAAGAATGAGAGAAGAGGAGTGAGAATGGAAGAAGAAAAGAAAAAGGAAATTGTAGCCGCCAGAGTTAGAGGTCTCCGATGGTGGTCCGCCGGTGGTGGTGGAGGAAGGGAAGAAGAAAGAAGTAAGAAGTAAGAAGAAGGAAAGAATGAAGAAGAAAGAAGAAGAATTAGGATAAGGGAAAGAAGAGAGGGGTGAGAGAATTGAAATCTAGCGGCGCGCTGAATTAAGTGACGCAGCGGTATCGACGCGTACGCGTGTGGGCAAAAGTTCAGGGGATGCATAAGCATCGGTCACGCGTACGCGTGACCATGGTTATGCCAGACGCACAACTCCAGCTTTGCACCTACACAACTCTCTGTTCGATTCACCCTTTTACGCCGATTTCCATATCCACATGTACGCGGAGCTGACGCTTACGCGTGGATTGAAAAACATGTAGGGGACGCGTACGCGGTGTATGCGTGGGGTGACTTGTGCGCCAAGCACCCTTCCCACGCAATTCTCGCACAACTCTCTGTTCAATTTCTCATAAGTACGCACTTACACACGACATGTGCGCGTCATAGACGCTTGCACGTCCTTTGCTACTTTTTTTATATTAAAATAATGACTAATAGAAGTAATTATGAAGAATTTAACACTGATAAAAATTAAATAGAACTGATAAAAAGGAAGATCATACCATGGTGGGTTGCTTCCTACCTAGCACTTTTCTTTAACGTCATTAAGTTAGATGGTCCAGAAGCTCAGTCTTCTTCAGTTGCTGGATCCGCTAAGAGGAAGATTTCCAGCTCCTTGTTATTTTTCACCTTCTCACCATGATATAGCTTCAAGCGGTGGCCATTGACCTTGAAGAAAGTGGGGCTTGAAGGGTGATGCAAGTGGAAGACTCCATATGGTTCAACCTTTTCCACCCTATACGGTCCTTCCCACCTTGATCTTAGCTTGCCCTGCATGAGTCTCAACCTTGAGTTATAGAGGAGGACTAGATCCTCAACTCTAAACTCTCTCCTCTTGATATTCTTGTCATGCACCGCCTTCACCCTCTCTTTGTAGAGCCTTGAGTTCTCGTACGCTTCCAGTCGAAGGCACTCCAATTCCTGTAGCTACAGCTTTCTCTCAATACCGGCTCCCCCCAATCCTAAGTTGCATTCCCTCATCGCCCAGAATGCTTTATGTTCCACCTCCATCGGAAGGTGACAAGCCTTTCCATAGACTAGGTGGAATGGACTCATTTCGATGGGTGTCTTGTATGCTGTTCGATAAGCCCAAAGCGCATCTGCAAGTCTGGTACTCCAGTCTCTCCTGTAAGGCTTCACAATCTTCTCTAGTATGCACTTTATCTCTCTGCTAGACACCTCGGCTTTCCCATTGGTTTGGGGGTGATAAGTTGTTGCTACCTTGTGACTAATGCCATGTTTCTTCAACAGACCTGTCATTCTCCTGTTACAAAAATGAGTGCCTTGATCACTCACGATTACTCATGGTGATCCAAAGCGACATATAATATTATTTCGAACAAAAGAAACAATAACGTTAGCATCATCACTACGGGTAGAAATTGCTTCCACCCATTTAGAAACATAATCAACAACTAACAATATGTATAAGAAACCATTAGAGTTTGGAACTGGACCATGAAGTCAATACCTCAAACATAAAAAATTTTACAGAACAACATAAGTTGTGGGGGCATCTGATCCCTCTTGGATATATTACCAAACCTTTGGCATTGGGGGCAAAATTCACAGAAAGTAATAGCATCCTTAAAAAGTGTGGGCCACCAGAATACGAAGTCTAAAATTTTTCTAGTAGTTCTTTAAGGATCAAAGTGTACACCACTTTCAGAAGAGTGGCAAGCCTCTAAAATTGACTGAAATTCTGATTGTGGCACACATCTTCTAATTATTTGGTCAGCACCACATCTCCACAAATATGGGTCATCCTATATGTAATATTTGGACTCGCTTTTAAGCTTGTCCTTTTTATGCTTAGAAAAATTGGGAGGAAAGGTATGACTAACCAAATAATTAGCTATAGGTGCATACCAAGGAACCACCTCAGATATTGCTTGCAAGCTATCAAGTGGAAAAGTATCATTGATAGGAGTGGAGTCACTTTTAATATGCTCTAGGCGACTCAAGTGGTCCGCCACTAAATTTTGGGAACCACTCCTATCTTTGATCTCTATATCAAATTCATGCAGCAAGAATATCCAACGAATTAACCTTGGTTTGGACTCTTTCTAAGCTAATAAAAATTTTAAAGTTGCATGGTCCGATTATACTACCACCTTAGTTCTAGGTAAATAGGCTCAGAATTTAACCAAGACAAAAACAATAGCTAAAAGCTCTTTCTCAGTGGTAGTATAATTAGACTGGGCACCATCTAAGGTCTTAGAAGCATAAGCAATAATATATGGGTCCTTACCTTCACGCTGAGCCAGCGCCGCTCCTACCGTATAGTTGGATGCGTCATACATAATTTTGAATGACCTACTCCAGTCAGGCCCTCTCACAATAGGAGCTTGGGTCAAGGCAATCTTCAGCTTGTCAAATACTTCCATGCAGTCTTCACTCAACTCGAACTCAACGTCCTTCTACAGCAGTCGGGACAAAGGTAGTGCCACCTTACTGAAGTCCTTGTTAAATCGCCGGTAGAAACCTGCATGACCAAAAAACGAACAGACTTCCCTCACAGAAAAGGGGTAAGGTAAACCAGAAATAACATCTACCTTTGCAGGATCAACAGATATACATGTATTAGAAACAACATGTCCTAGAACAATACCTTGCTTTACCATAAAATGACATTTTTCAAAATTCAGTACAAGGTTTGAGCTAACACACCTTTCTAATACTCTAGCTAAACTATCCAAACAAAGGTCAAAAAAATCACCATAAATACTAAAGTCATCCATGAAAACTTCCATACAATGTTCAAGAAGATCTGAGAAGATACTCATCATGCACCTTTAAAACGCAGCCGGTGCATTACATAAGCCAAAAGGCATTCTCTTATATGCATATGTTCCAAAGGGACATGTAAAAGTTGTTTTCTCCTGATCTTCTAGAGCTATATGAATTTGAAAATAACCAGTGTAACCATCTAGAAAATAGTAGTGTGATTTACCTAACAGGCGATCAAGCATTTGATCGATAAAAGGTAGCGGGTAGTGTTCCTTGCGAGTGGCCTGGTTCAAGCGCCTATAGTCAATGCACATCCTCCAGAAATTCTGCACTCTTGTAGCCATGAGTTCTCCATGCTCATTCTTCACTGTTGTGACACCTGACTTCTTCGGAACCACCTGTACTGGGCTAACCCATTCACTATTCGAGATTGGATAGATGATGTTGGCTTCGAGCAGTCAGGTCACTTCCTTCTTCACAACTTCCAAAATGGTGGGGTTTAGCCACCTTTGAGGTTGACGGATAGGCCTTACTCCCTCCTCTAGAAATATGCAGTGTTCACAGACTTGAGGGTTTATACCTACTATATCTGCCAAACTCCACCCAATAGCCTTCTTGTGTCTTCTAAGTACACTAAGCAACTGCTCCTCTTGTTGGGAAGTAAGTTCCTTTGCAATTATAACTGGAAGCTTCTAATTGTCCTCAAGATAAGCATACTTGAGGTGAGGTAGAAGGGGCTTTAACTCCATTTTCAGCTCATGGCTTGGCACTTGACCATCAGGAACCATTGGAGGTGGCAATGTGTCTTCACTATGCTCAGAGGGCTTCCCCACACTTGCACCTTGCTCCATGTGTATCTCTTCTACTGCCTCTTGATGAACTTCAGCCACATTCTCATTAATAATGTCACACTAGAAGATGGAGTGATCTTCCGGTGGGTGCTTCATAGTTTCATCCAGGTTGAAGCTCACTGCTCTGCCATCTATCTCAAATGAATAGGTTCTTGAGAAGGCATCCAATTTAAACGGTGAAGTCTTCAAAAATGGGCTTCCAAGCAGGATGGATAAAGGTCTTCCTGAGTCATTAGGGGGCATCTCCAGAATATAGAAGTCAATAGGAAATGCCAGCCCCTTAATGCTCACCAGGACGTCTTTTGCAATGCCAACCACTGAAATTATGCTTTTATCTGCCAAAACAAAACGTGCTACCGACCTTTTTAAGGGAGTGAGTCTCAAAACATCATATACAGATAATGGCATAATACTAACACATGCACCTAAATCACACATTCAATCAAAGAATTGTACACCCTCTATAGTACAAGTAACCATGCAGGGACCGGGATCACCATATTTCTCCGGTATAGCACCCATTAAAGCAGAAATAAAGCTACCTAAAGGAATAGTTTCTAAATCATGTATTTTATTCATGCACAAATCTTTTAGAAACTTAGCATACTTAGGAACTTGGCGAATAGCATCAAAAAGGGAAATAGTTACCTCGACTTTTTTGAAGATCTCCACCATCTTGGGGTCTAGCTCCACTTGCTTCTTAGTCCTCCTAGCAAGGTGTGGAAAAGGAATGGGAATAGCTTCTCTCACAACTTCATCTTCCTTTGATACTTCATTCCTTGGTTGAGTAACTTCTTCTTCAACCGCATCTTGTACCTCATCCTCTTCTTCAGCATCCTCTACCTCAACAGTGTCTTCAACTTGAATGTCTTCTTTTGAGCTTGGCTCCTCTGGACTCCTCTCTTGCAATGTAGTTCTGGACCTTAAAGTGATGGCATTGATTCCACCATTGGGGTTGGGTAAAGGTTCTATTGAGAGTTGTTGTTCCACATTTGATTTCCACCATTATCTCTGCCTCCTTGGTTGTAGTTGTCCCTCCATCCTTGGTTGGAATTATCTCTCCATCCTTGGTTGGAGTTGTCTCTCTATCCTTGGTTGGAATTGTCTTGCCAACCTTGATTGTAGTTACCACCTTGGTTATAATCACCGCCTTGTTGATAGTACCCTTGATTCGGACGGTTGTCATAGTTATTGGTAGCCACTAAGGTGTTGTCTTCTTGTTGGAGTTGCGGACACTCATCAGTGTAGTTAGAATAGCAAGCGCATATTCCACACACTCTCTGAGGGACCAACTATTCACAATGTTGTTGTGGAGGAGGCTGAGGTTATGGTTGATTAAGCTGGAGCTGCTTCAGTATATTGGTCATCTCTCCCAGAGTCTTGGTGAGAGCAGCAGTCTCACTACTAGAGAAAACTTCCACAATAGCCTTGGGATGATTGTTCCTATGCCTTGCATTTCGGGTAGACTCAGCTAGATCGGTGATCAGTTTCCACACTTCTGTCGCCATCTTGTACTTCGTCAGAGAGCCATTACTTGCAGCATCTAAGATAGTCTTGTCTTGAGGCTTCATGCCTTGGCAGAAATAGATAATCAACACCAACTGGTCAATCTTGTGATGGGGACATGAGTCAAGAAGATTCCTAAAGCATTCCCAATACTCGTATAGAATCTCTAATTCGCCTTGGATAATGCAGGAGATTTCCTTCCTCAGTCTATCTGTAACCTCTGCTCGAAAGAACTTGTCCAGGAATTCCCTTCTGAGCAGATCCCAATTAGTAACAACTGCTTCCAGTTGAGTGTAGAACCACTCTCTTGCCTTTCCCTCAAGAGAAAATGGGAAGGCATATAACCAAATAGTAACCTCATCTGCACCATGATGCCTAGTAGTTGAGCAGGCTGTCTGAAAGTCTCTGAGGTGCTTGATAGGCTCTTGAGTAGGTAAGCCATCAAACTTAGGCAGAAGATTGATCAAAGCGGTCTTCAGTTCAAAATCCACAACTAAATTCGGATGACGTACTTGATATGGTTGCAGTGTAAAGTCCGGAGCTCCTGCTTCTTGGAGAGTAATTCTTCTTGGCTCCACCATAGTATCTGCACTTAAATCAACAAAAGGAGCATCAATAGAATCAGTAGAAGAGGAGCTAGTTTCTTCCTCAAATGACGGTTCAGACTCAACCTCAGATAAGACTGGTGAATTGGTAGAAACCCCTTCACCACCCTCAGAGGCTAACCAATGCTGAACTCACCTAATACGTGAAATAGTTTTTTCGATCTCAGGATCAAATGTGGCTAAGCTCGGTGACGGGATGAGGGTTTCGCTTGATGGTTTAGAATTTCTCTTATAGAAATAAAGACTTCGTTGTAAGCATAGCTCCAAACCAACAAACAATTCTCACGTCAAAAATTTAGTGTTGTCACATGTACAAATCCCAATGAAAATTAACCAAAGTATTTGGACTCCGGGTCGTCTCCTTAGGACAACAATGTAATGCTTAGTTATTGGCTTTGTCCAGGCAACGAGAAAGAAGAATTCTCATGGAAACACCAGACTACTCTCCTTAACCCATTTAATTGAGTATTACACCAATTCATGTTCTTCAATTTTGAGCTTTCAACCATAATGAATCTAGATTTACAACGCTAACCACTAAACATCCTCCTCTTTCGCTTAATTCCACAAAGCTCCCTAAGTTGGCCATCCGTCTCAAGCAAACCATACTCAAGTGGGATAATAAAGCTGAGAGTTAGAAGTTTTACCCACTTAAGCGGAGGATTGGATGATGAACTAGGTGGAGGAGTTCTCAAGGGTCTTAATAAAGCATGCTCTACTCCCGTCCATCCTCTTCTAGAGGGTTCCACCACTTGGCAAGGTTCTTCAAGTTTCTTCTCATGCCAAGCTTCCTCAAGTTCACATTCTTCTTCACCGATTTCTTCTATCTCCTCCCCATCACTCTCATCATAGATAGGAGGTCTAGTGAAGTCTATCTCCTCATCAAGTACAAGCATTTTGGGGAAGGACTCTTCAAAATCGAAGGGATCATATGTTGATGCAGAATCATCATAGATAGGAGGGCTTGTTGCTTGGAACACTTCTTCCAGTTCTTCACTTACAATGGGTTTTGAAGATTGTACATCCTTCTTAACCTTGCTTTCTAATCCACTGGGAGAGGGCTCAACAAGATCGTCAAGGGGGTTGATCAATGTGGGCAAAAAATCACTAGTGATGGAATCCACTTCTTGATCATTTTTCTTCAACTCTCCGTTTACTTTTGCAACTTTACTCTCCTCTTTAACATCCTTTATATGCTCAAAATATCCCAAACATCTATCCACTACTTTCCTTTGTTCGCTAATCTCTATCTTCTCCTCTTGTTGCACTTCTTGCTTCAACTCTTCTTCCTCACCTTGGAGCTTCAAGTTTATTCCCTCACTAGGCTCCTTGACAGTTTTTCCACATTCAACAATGGGATTACTCAGAGTACATGAGCCTAGGTGAGATGTTATGTGATTCACGACATCTACCATACTAGCTATCCTTGCTCTTAGCTCTTTAAACTTAGTTTCATCCTCCTCTTGTCGCCTTAAGATGCGAGATTCAAGATCTCTTAGTTCTAATATGAAGGCTTCGTCGGGAGGTGGTGGTGAAAGAGAGAATTCATTGGTTGAGGGAAGATTGTTGTAATCGGAAGGTGGTTCATATTGGTGGAGTTCTTGAGGTGGTGTATGTGGAATTTCTGGTTCTTGGGAGTATTGGTATTGGGATGGTGGTTATTCTATATGTGATTCAAATGGTGGTTGATATGGTGTGTATGAGCTATGGTCATATAGATTTGAATGGTGATGTGAGGCTTGTGAGCATGGTGTGTGGCTATATTGAGGAATGGGATCACATGCATATGATGATTGTGGTTGACAACCACAATAAAGGTCATCACACACATTGGATTGATATACATTAGGATCAGGATTATACCCATAGGAGTTTGTAGGAGGTTGTTGCCATGAAGGTTGTTCATAAGCTTGAGGTTCCTCCCATCCTTGATATCCAAACCCTTATGCATATCCTCATTAGAGCTTTCATTTCCTACAACATAGTTTGAACTACACTCATAGCCAAAAGGATTAGAATTCATAGTGAAAGAGAAAATAAAAACAAAGAACAATAAGAAACAAAGAAGATAAAATCCTAACTAGTAAAAACTAGCAAACAAACCAAAATTCAAGCTATTCACAATATATACAATAGCCAATAACATAGCACCATTGTTCTCCCCGGCAACGACGCCATTTTGACGGGATGAGGGTTTCGCTTGATGGTTTAGAATTTCTCTTATAGAAATAAAGACTTCGTTGTAAGCATAGCTCCAAACCAACAAACAATTCTCACGTCAAAAATTTAGTGTTGTCACATGTACAAATCCCAATGAAAATTAACCGAAGTATTTGGACTCCGGATCGTCTCCCTAGGACAACAATGTAATGCTTAGTTATTGGCTATGAAGGGGTAAAAGGGGGATTTTGGTTCATGAGAGGGCAAGAAAAATAGATTTAGCAAGCGAATAATGAGAGCAAAATAAAGAACTCTTGGCTAAGATTTGGGTAATTGAGATCACCATCCTTGTCAACAAATCGAATATTGATAATCATGAGAGGTCAATCTATTAAGTCTACTTCCCAAAAGCTTTAAGTACGTAACATTTACTCCTAAGCTTGAAGTACATCAAATAGATTTGATCATATCCACCCTTAAGTCCTAACCTACTTACTAATTAACTTAGTAGTGGGTTAGTGTCAATGGGTATCAAATTGATCACCATGGGTTCTCAAATCACCAAATCCATCATACCCAATGACTCAAGATTACCTAATTCCCTTGGCTTAGGTCAAGAGTTGACAAAACTACTCAAAAATTAAAGAGATCATTTCATCAAACACATAGAGTGCAATAAAGGTAAACATCATAAATTGTAAGAATAATAAAATCTAACAACTACTAAGTTCAAGAAAAGTAAGATCACAATTCAATTCATTAATAAAAAGGAACATCAACATTAAATTGCATTAAAAGTAAATCAAATCCAACATGAGTTCATCATCACAAAAGAGAGCAAAATGAGAAATTAACATCACAATTAAGAGAATCAAGATGTAAAAATAAGAAATTATAAAGGAAACAAGATGAGATCAAGTAATTAAACATGAAATTAAGATGATCTAACCTAATCCTAACCTAATTCTAGAGAGAAGAGGGAGCTTCTCTCTCTAGAAAACTAACTAAAGGCTCATGTTGGCGAAACTAATTGCTCCCTGATGAGCGGATATTTTATACGCTTTTTGGGGATAATTTCATATAGTTTAGAGTATGTTTTAGTTAGTTTTTAGTCTATTTCTAGTAGTTTTTAGGAAAAATTCATATTTCTGGACTTTACTATGAGTTGTGTGTTTTGCTGTAATTTCAGGTATTTTTCTGGCTGAAATTGAAGGAGCTGAGCAAAAATCTGATTCAGGCTGAAAAAGGACTGCTAATGCTGTTGGCCCCAGAAGTGGACCTCTGCATCATCCATCATAGTCCACTCATATTTTGTAACCCTAGGCTACTGGTTTAGTATTTAAACAACTTTTAGAGACTTATTTTTGTATCTTATGACATTTTCAGATCTAAACTTTGTATTCTCTGACGGCATGAGTCTCTAAACCCCATTGTTGAGGGTGAGGAGCTCTGCTGTGTCTC
>NC_029787.2:46058336-46058757 GCF_000816755.2 Arachis ipaensis | reverse complement strand
AGTAAATCCTATTCCAACTGGATCGAGAACCAACCGGTGATTAGCCGTGCTGTGACAGAGCGCGTGAGCGTAGTTTTCACTAGAAGGATGGAAGGTAGCCATTGACAACGGTGATCCACCAACACACAGCTTGCCATAGGGGGACGTGCGTACGTGAACAAGAAGACAGAGGAAAGCAGAGATTCAGAAGACAAAGCATCTCCAAAACTCCAACATATTCTCTATTACTGCACAACAAGTAACTTTTAATTTATGCTCTACTGGTTACTCAAAATTCAATTGACAAACATAATTGACTTCCTGACTAAGATTTACAAGATAACCATAGATTGCTTCAAACCAACAATCTCCGTGGGATTCGACCCTTACTCACGTGAGGTATTACTTGGACGACCCAGTGCACTTGCTGGTTAGCGGTACG
>NC_029787.2:46054315-46054581 GCF_000816755.2 Arachis ipaensis | reverse complement strand
GTTGCCCACTAGCAACCGTTCTGAAGTCACAGTTAAAAGAGCAGTAATGATTCATTGCATCATGATGGGAAAGGAAGTGGAAGTTCATCAGCTGATTTCAACTGAGCTCTATAAGATTGCTAACAAAAATTCAAAAGAGGCCAGGTTGGCTTATCCAAGCGTGATTTCTTTGCTCTGCAAGGACGCTGGAGTCAAGATGGGAATAACTGAATATATCCTAATTGAAAAGTCAATCACCAAAGCATCAATGGAGAGACAACAAGCAC
>NC_029787.2:46048778-46049733 GCF_000816755.2 Arachis ipaensis | reverse complement strand
TTCAAGTGCTAAGGACACACAAGACAGCTCTTGGGTGGTCCATAGGTGACCTTAAGGGCATAAGCCCAGCTAGATGCATGCACAAAATCTTATTGGAGGATAATGCCAAACCAGTGGTTCAACCACAGAGGCGGCTAAATCCAGCCATGAAGGAAGTGGTGCAGAAAGAGGTCACCAAATTACTAGAGGCTGGGGTTATTTATCCCATTTCTGATAGCCCCTGGGTGAGCCCTGTTCAAGTCGTCCCAAAAAAGGGAGGCATGACAGTGATTCATAATGAAAAAAATGAACTGGTTCCTACAAGAACAGTTACAGGGTGGCGCATGTGTATTGACTACAGAAGGCTCAATATAGCCACCAGAAAGGATCATTTTCCTTTACCATTCATAGACTAGATGCTAGAGAGACTAGCAGGTCATGATTATTACTGCTTTTTAGATGGCTACTCAGGCTATAACCAGATTGCAGTAGATCTCCAGGATCAAGAGAAAACAGCATTCACATGTCCATCCGGAGTGTTTGCTTATAGAAGGATGCCCTTTGGGCTATGCAATGCCCCTGCAACCTTCCAGAGATGCATGCTCTCTATTTTCTCTGATATGGTGAAAAAATTTCTGGAAGTCTTCATGGATGACTTCTCAGTATATGGAGACTCATTCAGCTCCTGTCTCGATCACCTGAAACTTGTTCTGAAAAGATGCCAAGAAACCAACCTAGTTTTAAACTGGGAAAAGTGTCATTTCATGGTGACTGAAGGAATTGTTCTTGGGCATAAAATCTCAAACAAGGGAATAGAGGTGGATCAAGCAAAAATAGAGGTAATTGAAAAATTACCACCACCTGCCAATGTTAAGGCAATCAGAAGCTTTCTGGGGCATGCAGGATTCTATAGGAGGTTTATAAAGGATTTTTCGAAAATCGCAAAACCTCTAAGCAATCTGCTAGCTGCTGACAC
>NC_029787.2:46037626-46046288 GCF_000816755.2 Arachis ipaensis | reverse complement strand
AGAGGCCAGGTTGGCTTATCCAAGCGTGATTTCTCTGCTCTGCAAGGACGCTGGAGTCTAGATGGGAATAACTGAATATATCCTAATTGAAAAGTCAATCACCAGAGCATCAATGGAGAGACAACAAGCACATGAGGATCTTATCAAGAAGAGAGCACAGGAATTCCTCCCAGAGATTCCTCAAGCGGAATATTGGGAATATCTTGAGAAGTCTGTCACCAAGATACAGGAAGCTATGGAGCAAATAATAAAACAACAGAAGAAACACAGTCAAATGCTGACCCAGATGTTTAAAGAACAAGAGGAGCAGGGACGTGAATTAAGGGAATTGAAGCGCCAAAAGTCTTCTGTAATACCAAGCCTCCCAAGGATCAGAGGAACCCCCATACCCCCAGAATAAAGGTTGTTAATTTCCAATTTCTGCCTTAACTCTGTGACAGTGTCCTTATAAAAAGTCTACCTTAGAAGTCATATAATAGTAATTAGTATCTATTTGATTTTATCTCCAATTAAGTTATAGTTTATTTTTCTCATCATCATTAAACATGAATAAAATAGTAGATCTTTTGAATAAGAAGAAATAAAATTTCGAGTTTAATAAAAGAAATTCTAATTGGTTAAATGTGGTGGCAATACTTTCTGTCTTCTGAATGAATGCTTGAACATTGCATATGTCTTTTGAATTTGTTGTTTAAGACTGTTAAATATGTTGGCTCTTGAAAGAATGATGAACAGGAGACATGTTATTGATAATCTGAAAATCATAAAAATGATTCTTGAAGCAAGAAAAAGCAGCAAAGAACAAAGCTTGCAGAAAAAAAAAGCAAGCAGAAAAAGCCAAAAGCTCTTAAAACCAAAAGGCAAGGGCAAATAAAAAGGATCCCAAGGCTTTGAGCATCAGTGGATAGGAGGGCCTAAAGGACTAAAATCCTGGACATAAGCAGCTAAACCAAGCTGTCAAGCTTCAATGGATAAAGTGAGATGCCAAAACTGTTCAGAAGCAAAAAGCTACTTGTCCCGCTCATCTAATTAGAATCTGAGCTTCAATCAAAAACTCTGAGATATTATTGCTTCTCAACCTATTAGTCTTCTATTTTATTTGTCTAGTTGCTTGAGGACAAGCAACAGTTTAAGTTTGGTGTTGTGATGAGCGGATATTTTATACGCTTTTTGGGGATAATTTCATATAGTTTAGAGTATGTTTTAGTTAGTTTTTAGTCTATTTCTAGTAGTTTTTAGGAAAAATTCATATTTCTGGACTTTACTATGAGTTGTGTGTTTTTCTGTAATTTCAGGTATTTTTCTGGCTGAAATTCAAGGAGCTGAGCAAAAATCTGATTCAGGCTGAAAAAGGACTGCTAATGCTGTTGGATTCTGACCTCCCTGCACTCAAATTGGATTTTCTGGAGCTACAGACCATGAAATGGCATGCTTCCAATTGCATTGGAAAGTAGACATTTAGGGCTTTCCAGAAATATATAATAGTCCATACTTTGCACAAGGATAGACGACGTAAACTGGCGTTCAACGCCAGTTCTCTGCCCAATTCTGGCGTCCAGCGCCAGAAAAGGATCAAAAACTGGAGTTGAACGCCCAAACTGGCATAAAAACTGGCGTTCAAATCCACAAATGGCCTCTGCACGTGACTCACTCAAATCTCAGCCCCAGCACACACCAAGTGGGCCCCAGAAGTGGACCTCTGCATCATCCATCATAGTCTACTCATATTTTGTAACCCTAGGCTATTAGTTTAGTATTTAAACAACTTTTAGAGACTTATTTTTGTATCTTATGACATTTTCAGATCTAAACTTTGTATTCTCTGACGGCATGAGTCTCTAAACCCCATTGTTGGGGGTGAGGAGCTCTGCTGTGTCTCGATGAATTAATGCAAGTATTTCTGTTTTCCATTCAAACACGCTTGTTCCCTATCTAAGATGTTCATTCGCGCCTAACTGTGAAGGAGGTGATGAGCTGTGACACTCATCACCTTCCTCAAATCATGAACGTGTGCCTGACAACCACCTCCATTCTATATACGATTGAATGAGTATCTCTTAGATTCCTTAATCAAAATCTCCGTGGTATAAGCTAATTCGACCCTTACTCACGTGAGGTATTACTTGGACGACCCAGTGCACTTGCTGGTTAGCGGTACGCGTTGTGAAAAGTGTGATTCACAATTCGTGCACCACTCCCCCTTTGCTTGGACTTCAATTCTGCATGAAATACACTCAGAAACAAATTGGAATTGGGCCTGGGTAGCTCAGAAATCGCCCCCAGCGTTTTGCCATTAAGTGGGCTAGGTAAGAGTATTGGCGCGTGCGTGCCATGTACGCGTGCGCGTCGATTGGCAATTTCTTCATCCGCGCGGACGCGGCATGTACGCGTGCGCGTCCTTTGATGCATTCCCAATCCTTGTTTCTTCATGCATTCTCCCCTTTGTATGCTTTTCTACTCATTCCTTCCATCCAATACTTGCCTTATAACCTGAAATTACTCAACAAACACATCAAGGTATCAAATGGAATTAAAGTGAATTAAAATCACCAAATTAGGGCCTAAAAAGTATGTTTTTTACACTTAAGCAAAATCCAAGGGAGAATTACAAAACCATGCTATTTCATTGAATAAATGTGGAAAAAGGTGATAAAATCTCCCAAAATAAGCACAAGATAAATCACGAAATCGGGGTTTATCACTCGAATCCGGTAATGAATGCATCATTCAATGAAAGAAACATTGAGATTGTAGTAATAAAATATATTAAGAAATTTTTTTAATAAATCTACTAATAAACAAAAACACACAAATAAAAATAAAATAAAAAATGCAATTATGTAAATATAAAAATATTTACACTAACCAATAATTTAGCACACTGTTGCAACTATCCGGCAACGGTGCCAAAAATTGACGGGTGAAAAAATGTCGGTTAAGAAATTCTGGCAAAAACTGTGTTGTGAGCACAGTCTCAACCGACGAAATTTCCACTGTCAATTTAGAAAATTGTCACAATTTAAGAACAAGAAACTGGGAGTAAAATTCCCAGGTCGTTTCCCAAAGAGCTAACACAGAGGTGTAAATTATTGATCAAAAATTTTCTAAGAAATTTTTAAGGTTGAGGACGGGAAAATAAATAACTAAAAATTAACACAGTGAATAATAGCAAGAGATGTTATGTATTTGAAATAAAAGGCCTTGGCTGAGAGAAGATTAATTGGAGTTTCTATCCTTGTTGACTTTTCCAAGCATAATAGTAAAAGGTTGTTACTTCCTGATGCGTGAGCATCTTGTCTATCTTTTCCTAGTGAATTTGTATCTAAATTGTTGAATTTAATTAAGAATTAATTATATTTTAGCCACTATGGATGCTATTTTGAGTTTTGTACAATACTGTTTATTTTAGGTAGCATTTGGCGGAATTTGATGGAGTTTCTGCAGAGAAAGAGAAGAAGCCAAGGAGATGACCAGCGAATACCGACGCGGACGCATGGCTCACGCGACCGCGCGGAATGGAGGAAATCACAATGACGCGATCGCGTGCCTGACGCGAACGCGTGGACTGGAATCTGCACAAATGACGCGAACGCGTGGACGACGCGGACGCGTCACATGCGCCACATGCAGAAAAAGTACAAAAACACTGGGGGCAATTTCTGGGCTGTTTTGACCCAGTTTCCAGCCCAGAAATCACAGATTAGAAGCTACAGAATGGACAAATCAAGTGGTCCCACCCATCAGCTGAAGACTTGTTAATTAATTCAAATTTAAATTCAAATCTTAAATTAGAAAGAGATATTATTTTAAGTTTAATTTTAAATATTAGATTTTAAATTTATTAGGATTAGTTATAAAAAGGGATCTGATGCCATCAGATTGGACTCTGTACATTTTTACCTGAATCCTTATTTTCTCTTTTCCATGAGCAACTAAATCTCCACTGTTAAGGTTAGGAGCTCTGTTTATTTCTATGGATTAATTTTATTGCTTTTACTATTTTAATTTATGTGTGGATTTATAATTTAAGAAATGTTTTCGCTTTTTATTTTATGAATTTGGGTGGAACGGAAGTATGACCCTCTTTCTATTTGAGTTCTTGTAAAACTTGGAAAAGCTCTTTACCTGAACAACAGCTTGAAAACTATTTCTCCTAAATTTTAATTATCTGAATTTAATAGGATACGTGACATATAATCCTTTTACCTCTTGGATAATTAGAGTTTTTGTGGCATATAAACTAGAAATTGATTATCGCCCTCTAATTGGAATTAATTGACCAAGGAATTGGCAGTTAATGAATTTTATGGGAGACTAGGAAGGTCTAAGGAATTAGGGTCTAGTCACATACAGTTTGCCATAAATTAAATCCTGTATAATTAAATTAGTTAGTAAGAAAAGTTAATCCGGAAAAATAGATAACTCTGAAACAATAACTATCTTCTCCATATATTATTCCCATTTTAATTACTTGTCTTTCTTCAATATTTTTGATATTGTTTAATGTCTTTTATATTGCATCTCAACACTATTTTCTGTCTGTCTAACTAATCCTATCAAACGCTATTGTTGCTTAATCCATCAATCCTCGTGGGATCGACCCTTACTCACGTAAGGTATTACTTGGTACGACCCGGTGCACTTGCCGGTAAGTTAGTGGGTTACAAATACCGCACCACTTCCACTCAGTTATCCTCTTGCAGTTGCGAAGGAAGGTCAAGTGGGTACTACTAACTCTGATTCACAAGTCCTAATCCCTTCCTAGGGAAGGATTAGAGTTAGTGAATAGTGAATTAGCCAGCAATTTCTAATTACAGACATGGTAATTAAAATAAATTAATAAAAAAAATTTTAGAGCTGATAATTAATTGAAGGAAATCAAAGAAGTAATGGAATTAAATGTAAAAATTGTTCATTACATTAATAAATCCCAAAATCAATAATATCCATACATGACCATGAGCAATTAAATGGAAAACAAAAGAGTAGAGTAATAGAAAAGCAAACTATAATAATAGAGACTTCAATCGAAGGTAGTAACTCTACCAATATCCAATCCAAAAGCATAAAACTAAAATCTAAGAATGCGAAGAACCCTAGAAGAAGTAGTGTTTTCTCTCTAAGATTCAAAACTAAAACTAAAAACTAAAGTAAAAGTGAATGTGTCAAAAGTGTCTTGAGTCTAGCTTCCCTCTGCCTCTAGTCTATGTTTCTGGGCCGAAAACTGGGTCCAAAATAGCCCAAAATAGCCCCTAGCATCTTCTGTAGTTGCAGCACGTGACGCACGTCACGCATACGTGTCAGTCACGCATATGCGTCGCTGGTCTTCTGCGCGTGTCACGCGTACGCGTCAGTCACGCGTACGCGTCGCTGTATGATGCGCCAATCCACGCGCACACGTCAGATATGCGTGCGCGTCGATCCTCGCTACTCAGCTCCTTAGTTTCTTGTGTTCCTTCCACTTTTGCATACTTCTTTTCCATCCTCTAAGCCATTCCTGCCCTATACAGCCTGAAAACACTTGACATACAGATCACGGCATCGAATGGTATAAAGGAGAATTAAAAATAGACAATTTAAAGTAGGAAGAATTTGTAAAACCATGCAGTTTGTATGAATAAGTGTGCGGAGAACTGATAAAAACCACTCAAAGTAGCACAAGATAAACCATAAAATAGTGGTTTATCATGCACATCAACTTGTACTCACAGAAGGTGAACCTCGGTACATATTCTAGCCCAACAGAACCATGTAAAAGGTCCAGGCCAGTCTGGCCCAACAGGATCATGTAAAAGATCCAGGCCCATCTACGGATGGAAACCCTCTCACTCTAGCTAACACTGTGTTTCACAGTACAACCCCCATGACTCACAAATCCCGCAATTGTCAGAAAATTTTCTTAAATTTATTAACTGACTGCAAAAAAGTTAAACACAGAAATTGGATTACCATTTTATTCAATTTTCAAATAAAACTTCGTTATTTAGGAAAAAAATTCTCCAAAAGAAATTTTAGGTAATTCATTCCAAAATATTAAATATAACACACTAGTCATGTTTTCTTGATGTCTTTGTTAGTCACACTTAACAACGCCTTACATAGCACGTTTTTGTATCTAGAACTTAATTACTATAAAGAAGAAATGCATAGTCACAGAACAGACACATAAATCAGCTTTTTCTTTGATGTGACAACACACTGAACTCTACTTCATTGCAAGTCTCAATGTATTATCAGAAGATGAAAATAAAAAATCTTCTTTTTGGGAACAGAAGATATTCACTAAAGGAAAAAAACCCCACAGTTCATCCTTCTCTTTAAAATCAACAGATCACATTGAAGTTTAAAAAAAAATATTAATTTCAAAAGCAAGGCCTATTCCCAACCTTGCACATTACACAATATTAATATAATTAAAAAAAAGGGACTAACACCACATGCAACAACTCATACCCTGGATATGAATGACCCGGTAAACGAGAAACAGTTCCCCATCCTTTCATAGTTATGTATTAGGAACTCCATGCACCAATAATGTGTATAAGATGAAACTGTTACTTCTATCTAAATGAATAATTCATAGCACTCACCAAATGAAAGCACTGCAGGTTTGAACATCTCATAATTCATCATTAATTCTACACATTGACCAATCTATGGAACCACAACATAACTACATGAACACTAAATGCATCCACAAGTATCACTTTAACCCTAGCCATTGGTGCAAGCTTTCAACATGTTGCTTTAAGTTAGCAACCTCACCCTCTAGAGCCTGAACACGTTGGTAATTGAAATCAACTATCTTCAATTTTGTTGCTAGGGCTATCTCTCCCAGCATCTTTGACGACGCATCCTGCCTCACTTTCCTCTCGTCCGTGGAAACCGAACCCTCTGTGGCAACTTTGATCCCAAACCTGGTGTGGGGAAGAACCACAACAAACCCCACAGCACTTTCACCATCGTCCATGATGCACTCACAATGGTAGAAGTTGGGAGGACCGATACATAAAAACAAGCATACCCTTAGGAGCAGCCCTTCCATGTCCTCCACAAACACCGGTCTGTCCGCCTTTTCCACTACATCTTCTTTCATTTCTACACCACAATAACACACAAGATACCTTGTGACAATGTCGAAAAGACATGAAGTATAAGCCATCATCAAAGAATATACAATAAGAATCTTCACCGCTCCCACCGGAGGTTGCTTCTACATGGATGAACCTGCCAGTGCTGCCAGAACCCTCTTGTCGACTGAGAAGCCTGCCGCCTCCAGTGGTGATGCGGAGACCATCCATCGGCAGCAACAACGTTCTTTCGCCATCGTTGTTCCTTCCTCCTGGTACATGGACTCCGCGTCTCTTCAGCTATTCGACGGCTTTCTGCTCATCCTTGAATCCCTTGTACTCGCTATTACTCACGCCAAGCACCTTATCTTTGCAGTCATCCCAGTCCGTGTATAAACCAGGATCCTTCCCCTTCCTGATAACATAAAATGGATACCTACCTCCAGTCATGATCCAAAAACTCACAAACTCAACTTCTAACATCCCTCCTTATGTACCTTGACTCAATGTATGTTAATACCTGAAGATAAACCGGTGTCCCCTCTTAAATATGATATTCTGCACGTTCTAAGCACGTGAACCCATGTTATACAAGGAGTGTGCCCACAACGTCTCAAAGTGGAGGTTTCGAAAATGTAAAAAGAAACCATCGATGCCAAAAATGTGCTTGCTTCAATTATCACTAATGACCAAAACTAATTGTATTATGATGCTTTTTGCTTTCTATTTTATTTTAAGTTGTTAACAACAGGTACTAATATTATCCTTTAGTTAGTCTATAAATTAAATAGGTTCGATAAATTATAAATTTTTATATTGAATAATTTATTAATAACATATTACTTGTTAATTTTCTTAGTTTTAATTCCGAAAAGTTTGGCTCCAAAATTATAATTTATTTACAATATAAACAACTTCTCAACACTACTGAGGTTATTCATTAATCACTCAAATTTTTTTATTCATTAATAATTTGAACAACAACAAAAATTAATGCTTCATATCTTAAACTTTTTCTAAAATTAATAACATATCACTTACTATGCAAGTGTAAAAAATGATATTATGAACATAAGTTACTACTTTTACTTCAAAAAATTTGGCTAAGTAGTTTGGAAGATGTGAATTTTTTAAATTTGGTAGTTGTTGCAGATTGTCTGATTTTCTGGTCCTGCAGTATCAACTTTCACTCACAATAACTTTTTATTTATTGGGCATTTTGAGTTTTTTCCAAAGCTATTTTGAAAATATGTGAATCTAATTTAGGTGAGTACAAATTTCATTTCCACAACTATTTTGTAGACTTAGTTATGTCTCTTGGAAGTGGAGCTGTTCGCAGAACAAATTTTACTAAAACCTAATATTTATAACTAATTTCAATCAAATCTATCAGAACTACTCCTCCGAATAAATGATACTATATTAGGACTAATTCTACTGTAATACATATTATGATCAGCACCAAATTTAAAAGAGGACCTAAGGTGATCATAGTTTCACAATTTTTTCCAAAAAAATTAATACTATTATCATTAGATGTAATATTATATTATTAATTAATTATATATTAACATATTAAATTTAAAAAAATT
>NC_029787.2:46001375-46037463 GCF_000816755.2 Arachis ipaensis | reverse complement strand
AACGTAAAACATGATTATTTGTAATTTAATTTTACAATTATGTATATTAAAAAGACAATTGCTTCAAAATTTACTTTAAAAAATCTAAAAATACTTCAAAAAGTATATCATCTACTAAAAAATATCAACAAATAAATTTAGGTTTTTTTTAATTTTTTCATGAAAAAGTAAAAATTATTTTATGTTTGAATATCTCATATAAAAAAATATTTTTATCCATTAAACATGTTTCGGTATAAGAATATAGAAAAAAAATTCTTTTCTTGTTGTGTGAAAAATTTCAAGTATTTTTTCTTAGAAAAAATATTAATATGAATTCTTAATTTATTCATTTCTATAATGTTTACGAAAAAAATATTTAAAGAGCAAATGTGTAAAGAGCATTAAGTCATGATTCACTGTGGTTTTTCTTTAGGGTAATAATTTTTTGACAAATTATTAATACATATAGTTGCATCATATAAAGTAGCATATACCGTGATATACCTGCATAATAAATCATGCAGTATGCATTAGATTGAGGTTTATGATTTAAATGAGCTTACATAATTAAGGTATTTAGTTAACACGTCGGGGTTTAGAATGTTTAGCAAACAGGATGGTTTAGGATTTCAATATGTCCACATCACAGGTGCTTTAGACCTGTGAACCAGAAAGTTACTTTCATTATTTTTATGGCAACACTACTAGAGTAAACTAGTATTACAATTCAAAATGCCAAAAACTCTAACTATCTGAGCCCAAAACCCCCATGGCCCAGTAACACAGGCACTAGACCCACCCCTATTACTACTTAATATAAACACTTCAGTTACGTTAATTAATACATTTAGGTCAAACGGAAAACGGAAACACGATGAGCTCTCTTACCGTTACCGCATCAACACAATGCCTTTGACCAGTCTCCACAAACACGTGTCACATCCCAACAACGACACATACAGTCCGCATGACATGATGATTATGTTGGTAAGCACCATAGAACTTCCCATCAAACTTATGTAAGGGTTTAATTATGTTTAACTTTCAAATAGTAATATTAATTTCAAAATTGTTCACATCTTAAAATTAATCTATTGACCAGTACAACAAATTATCCTTGTCACAACGGAACATTATATAAAATAACACAATGTTCTAGTATGCGAGATTGTTAAAAGTATACGCATCTTGGTTCAAAGTAGTGCAAGTCCTTTTTGTATAACTAAACTATTGACAACCTTTTGGCAATGGCATCCTCCATATCGTTGTTTTGTATCCTCATCAAAAAGGACAATTTCTCTTGGCCTACATGAGCCGAGGAGTTGACCAAATTTGCACGGCATCATAAGTAGGCCAATTTTAATTGTGTCTAATTAGTAAAAATTTTAGTTTATACACTTTGAACATACTTTCCATTTGTTATACAAGATGCAGAAACACCTTTTAATCAAGTTTTGTGTCGGAATAAATTGCCTTTAGCACATGGCATAAAGAGCCTCAAAATATCTAGAATCACATTTGCATTCTTAGAGCAGCACTTTGATAAGTCTGCAACTTAGAACCTGGAACTGTTGCTAACTCTACAATTGTAAAGTTTTATTTTGAATGATCAAATTGATGAACCTTCATGATCTTAATAACCTTAATAAGTGTTTATGAAAATTGATGCCCGCATGCAAGTTGTGTTTGAGCTTCTAACATAATTCTTTGCAAATTGCTTTCTAGGGTATAGTAGTATGTTAACTTGACAACAACAAATATTAGAAAATTTTGCATGGCCTTCAACATAGCATTATTGTACTCATCATAGTATTAAACCAGTGATCCTAGGAATTTGTCAAGCCACACAACAAGAGTAAGATTCTATGCCCTCGTTCTACCAAATTAGTGACAAATTCCTTATGTGATTTTGAATATATTGCATTGACTAGTATCTTTTTCAAGTTTTTCTTTTTTAGATGCTTTATGAAGTTGGCAACGATGTGTCATGCAGAGAAAATATGACAACACTTGGTAGTTGCCAACCACTTCCATCGATGGACATATGTGGTTTGCAATGCTTAAATTCTTCCACGGAGATAAAATATCTAGAATATTCGATGAAACATAACATTAATTTGGCCGATTGAGTCTCTATCGTTATACCAGTTGTGTACTCATGTACCTAAGAGACATAAATAACTTCATGATTACTTAAAAGAAATACATACAATGTAAATACACCTGCAATGCAAACAACACCGCAGAAGCTCATTGTAAGATTTCTCCCAATCCCGTGGATCCTAACAATTGATGTCTACTTTGCAAGCTACACTTTTCTATAGGATGCTTTGCATCTGAAGTTATTCTCGACTAATCCTTGAAAATCTCTAATGCAAAGGATCAAGTTTGCATATATCATGGTGAAGATGGCTTGAGCAATGACTTTGAAGTCCAACCATCGATCTCCTATCCCATTGATGTTTGTAGACAATAATGAAGACCATTGTATCTCTTAACTTATCATTTTTCCTATTTTTGGCATTAAAAGACATGTATTCTCTATTACATTCATTTTCATAATTTATACACTCTACGAAACACTTAAAAAATGTTCACTCTTCAAGATCTTATACTCAACAACTTTTTTATGCTATAAATTTTAACGACCACAAAATACTTTTCTTGCTCTCAAACTACTTCTCAACCTTGAATTATATCACTACAAGAAAAATCTGAGTACCGTCGGATTTACCAAAAGAAAAATAAAAAATCCATCGGGGCTATGTTTATTAGCGGATGTTCCATCTGATTAAATTCGACGGTATAAACCTCACCAGTAAATGTTTACCATAGGAATATGATAGTTCATGGGCAAAAAATCTGATGAACGTTACGGGCAAAAAAATCTGATGGTAACATTGGCACCACAAGTTGAGCCTTCGCGCTTGACGTGGCGAAAATTGGCAGATTAAGAAATTAATGTAAGAAATACGTTGCAAGTACAGTTCTTAACTGGCAAAAGTCCACTTATCAATTTAAAAGGGTTGTCACGAAATTAGAATAAAAATACTGGAGTATGAATCCTAGGTCATCTCCCAACGAGTTGCAGGAAAGAATGCAGCTTATTGGTCAGAGGTTTTCCAGGAAATTTTTTTTTATGTTGAGAAATAGAAAAATAAATAAGGAAATTTATATAATTCAAATAAAGGTCTTGATCGGGAGTAGATTGATTGGAAGTTCTATCATTGTTGGATTTCTCTCAAGATCAATTGATAATTGAAGGTTGCTTCTACTTAGTTATCCTTTAACAAGTAAAGGAAAGTCAAGTAAGTTGGAAGTCTACTTCTATTCACAAGTTCTAATCCTCTCCCTTGGGAAGGATTAGCGTTAATGACTAGAGAGAGAACCAACAATAAACCCAATTACAATTTAACTCTTGAGTAACCCAACTCAAGGTTCTCCATTCAATCAACTCCCAATCAAGTTAGGGAATTACTCCATTATCATAAATGTAAACTTCACAAAATTAAAAAGGAAAATAAAGAAAGACATGATAATCAATAATCAAAAAGATCAATTAAAAATAAAAATGGTTCTTGTATTAATAAATTATAAAAATAATCCAATTGTAACTCTGGATAAATTAAGGATATGAAAGAGTAAGTGAAATGTAAGGAAACAAACTAGAATGATGAAGTCTTGGTGGAGGTAATAACTCTTCTCAATATCCCAATCCAAAAAGCAATAAAGCAAAATTCTAAAAACTATGAATGTGTAGAGAGAAAACCTAGAGGAGGAGTAAAATAAGATCTAAAAAAACTGAAAACTATCCTAATGCGTTCTCTTGAGTCCCTGCATGTTCCCTGGCTCTAGTCTGTGTTTCTAGGCCGAAAACTGGGTCAAAACACGGCCCAAAATTGCCCCCAGCGAATTCTGTTAACTCTGCAGATCGCGCATGTCACGCGTACGCGTCGTCTGCGCGTGCGCGTCGTTCAGCGTTTTTCCTTGCCACGCGTACACGTCGTCCATGCGTTCGTGTCACTCGTGCAGCTTCCAATCCACGCGTTCGCATCAGGCACGCGAGCGCGTCACTTCAATTTCTCCATTTCACGCGGTCGCGTGAGCCATGCGTCCGTGTCACTTCTCGTTAGTCATCTCCTTAATTTCTTGTATTCCTTCCATTTTTGTAAGCTTCCTCTCCATTCTCTAAGCCATTTCTGCCCTATGAAACCTGAGACACTTAACACATGGATCACGGCATCGAATGGTATAGAGGAGAATTAAAATATATAATCAAAAGATCTCTAAGAAGCAAGTTTTCAACCATAGAACAAATTTGGAAAGTAATTTTAAATACATGCAAATCATATGAATAAGTGGGTGAAGACTTGATAAAACCACACAATTAAACACAATATAAATCATAAAATAACTGTTTATCAACCTCCTCATACTTAAACATTAGCATGTCCTCATGCTTAGTTGAAGGAGATAAAATAAATGAGTAGGAACATGTAAAACTCATGCAATGTAATGCAACCTATATATATATATATATATGAATGCAACTATATGATTCTTGTCCACTTGGTTAAAAGTAAGTAAGTTCTTCAAGACAATCATAAATCAAATTCCACTAATTCAATTCTTATACAGTAAGAATAGATTAAAATGCAAGAAGGTAGCTCATGAAAGCAGGGAACATAGAATTTAAGCATTGAACCCTCACTGATGATGTATGTGCACTCTAGTCTCTCAAGTATATAGGGTAATTACTCTACTCTTCTCTAATCATGCTTTCTAAATTTTTTTCTACACCTAACCAATCAACAACACTTAATATACCAATCTAAACATCATGAGGTCTTTTCAAGGTTGTAATGGGGCTAAGGTAAGGGTAAGGGTACATATATGGCTAAGTAAGCTTATAAATTGAATCTTTAATCAACCTGAGCTTTCACCTAACACATATATATATTCTATACAACTTCAAATTTCATACCTAGCTACCCAAAATTTCCCTTTCACATTCCATACTCATGCAGCAACCTTTATTTTAATTTTTATCACATATACATTGATCTTTGAACTTCAACTTATCATTGGGGTAATTTTGTCCCCTTATTTATTTATTGAATATTTTTTTATTTTTTTATTTATTTTATTTATTTTTTTTTAATATGAAAATAAACGTAGCTTCTCAATGCACATAGATTTTAAATTTTTATAGTTTCACATGAGTAGGTACCCAAATTCTCATTATTTTATCATGACACATTCCCTTATTAACCCTTGTCCCCACAATCTTCCCATACTCAGTTAACACACAATTTCTATCTTAAGCTAACCAAAGATTCAATTGGGATATATAATTATTTTTCCGCTTAAGGCTAGTAATGTGGTAAAATATAGAACAAATGGGATTTTAAAAGGCTCAAAGTGGTTAACAAAGGTAATTTAAAGGGTAGGCTTATTTGGGATAAGTGAGCTAAACAAATAATGGCCTCAATCATATGCAAGCATGTAAATACACTAAATAATGGACATATAGAATGGAACAAAGCAAAGATTGCAATCATAGAGAAGAAAACACACAAGAATAAAAATTTATGGTTAAATAATGTAACCATATAAATAAGCTCAAAATCTCACAGGTTGTGTGTTCTTGGCTTTTTAAACTATGTTCCAAATACAACTTCAAGCAAATTTAACATAAAAGTTTTGATTAAAATTAGTGAAATTTTTCAAAAAATAGGGTCTTAGAAGAAACTTATTATCTTTTCAATCAAGTAGAACATGCATGCAATTAACCTATTTCTATGCAATCTATCCTATTCTACAAAAGAAAAACTAACTAAATATCCTATTTTATTGGTGTTAAGGAAGAGAAATTACCTCCGAAAGTCAGGTACTGACCGACCTCCCCACACTTAAGGCTTTGCACCGTCCTCGGTGCCATCTGTCAGGAACAGAGGGGGGCTAGTAGCAGTATCTCCACCATCGGGACCGTCATGGCTCCCTGTGCTGGTAAATAAAGTGGAATCCGAGGTGTCTGGGTCTTTGTAGTTCCCCATAAGTAGTTCCTTGAGGTATGTGAATCGGCGCTTGTTTCGACATTCTCTTAGCTTTGCTTTGTGTTCCTGCCGATCCAACCTTTCGAGTATCTGATAGAGCAGTTGGTTTATTGTAGGTGCTTGTGGTGCTGATGGAGGAATATCTTCAGCTGGTTCTGTAGGCTGACTTGTAGTGGCTGCTGGTGGTCTGATATACTTCCCGTTAGGGACGTACTGATCATCCCGTAGAAGCATGGCTTTGGTGTCCCCAGCTCTGTAGGAGACTTCGGCTGCTAAGATGAGATCTGAAACCAAGGCGGGAAAAGGTAGATTGCCTACAATTTGTACGTGTCCCATTGCATTCCAGATGTGTCTTGGTAAGTTTAGGTGCTGGTCTGTAAGAATACACCAAAGTAGAACAGCCATGTCTGCAGTGAAGGAGGACTCATGGGTACTCGGAAAGACATAATGGGGCATGATCTGTGCCCATACTCGAGCTTCCAAGGTAAGTGCTGAAGCCGATATCCCTTTGGGTCGAGATCGATGGTATCCGTAGATCCATCTGCTGCCAGGTTGTGCGATAACTCTGATAACAGCGTCCCAGTCAAATTGGTATGTCTGGCGCTTGAGTGAGGCTTCTTGGAATGCGTCCAATCCTTCTGGAGCAGGGGGAAGATCTAAAGCTCGCTGAATGGCCTCTTCAGTTATGGAGACTTGTTTCTGACGGACATAGACAGACTGCATGGTTGGCATGTGAAAGTTGGAGTAGAATTCTACTACCCATGAGAGATTAACCTGCCGTGACTGTCTCCGTAGGAATCTCCATTGTCTTCGTTCAATTTGCGGCTCAACAAAGGTAGCAATATTGGTCGGGAAGATAAGAAGGTACTCATTGTTGTGATTCCTCTCTGCCAGGATAGGGAACATCTGCTCACAATAGCGGTTAAGAAACCGCGCAGTGTCCTTTGCTAGGAAGGCTTTTTCTTTTTCATCGACCTTGATGATCCTCTTTATTCTTTTTGTTGAGGGCTTTACTGCTGTTGAAGATGGCTCTGCCACTAATGCTCTTTTTGTTCTTCTCCTTGCTGGTGGTTTGGGAGTAGCTTTCTCCTTTCCTTTTTTGGTGGCCATCCTGAAAAAGGAAAGAGAAAAGAACTTTGTAAAATTAAGGGTTAGAGCAAGAAAGAGAATAGGATATGTGATAATCAATGCACGGTAAATAATGATGACGTTAACACATGGTCATGACTACATGTGAAAGCTCATCCATGGTAATATAGCAAGTGCATGTGATGGCAATTGAATGCAAGATGTTTATTGGCATGCCGGCAAAGGCATGAGTAGCATAGATCAAGCAAACAATGTCCAAGTTAGATTACCACAGCATTCAAACTAACAATCTGTTTGTATGGACAATAATATTTGGATCAATAAAATATAAAATGGATTTTGTGAAAAAAAAAAAAAAAACTGGCATTAAGGTAGTAGGGTAACATAAAAGTATTGCATGATGCCATACGGACTTTTTCACAAACACATAGCATGCATGGTGAATATGTTTTTTTTTTTAAATATAAAATAGAACATGCAAGTACCCCTTTAAAAGGTAATATTAATTGTCAAATAGATTCATGATAATCTACAAGCAAAATATAGAAACTAAAGACCGAAATAAATTTTCAACACCAATTAAAAGGAGTAAAAAGAAAGAAAGAAAAAGAAAAAGAAAATATAGATAAAGAAAGTAAAAAGAAAAAGAAGAATAAAACATAATAAAAATAAGAATAATAATGTAAAAGTAAAGAGGGGGAGAAGAAAATAAAAACCTTGATAATGGTGGTGAAAAAGAAAGTAGGAGAAAGTAAGAAAGAAGTAAGGAGGAAGAAGGAAGAAGAAAGAAATAAGAAAGGATAAGAAAAATAAGGATTTGGAGAAGAAAAGATAAGATATTTTGGCTGATCTGGATATTCTGTGCGCCGCATGTGACGCGGGCGCGTGGGTCACGCTTTCGCGCGGTTGGCGCGATTGCTAAATGACGCGGACGCATGGTGCACGAGGTCGCGTGAGTTGATTGGTGCGAGGGCAACATCGCGTTCGCGCAACTCTCTGTTCGAAACTCTTTTTGCCAAATTTTAGGGTGATGCGGTCGCGTGGTTGACGCGATCGCGTGAATGGCTATACTTTGAAAAATGACACAGACGCATGGGGCACGCATTCGCGTGAGTGGGCTTGTGCTTCCAGCATGGGTCCAGCCCCATTCCAGCCCAACTTACTGCCTTACACCCATTTACGTCGATTTTACAGAGCCACGTGTTTGTGTGGGTGACGCGGACGCGTGGGGAGACTAGTTCGCAAATGACGCGAACGTGTGGTTGACGCGGTCGCGTGGGCATATTTGTGCCTAAGGCACGCCTCCAGCCACTTTTTCGCGTGACTCTCTGTTCAATTATCTTTTCTTGCTTATGCACTCGTGACGTGGACGCGTCAGTGACGCTGTCGCGTCGCGTGCGTTTTTTTTTAAATAAAAATGTGCAGAATGCTCATGCAGACTATATGCAGCTATATGCAGGGATGATGAGAAAAGTTATAATAAAAAATTAAAGTAAAAATAAAACTAAGAATGAAATGGAACGATCATATCATGGTGGGTTGTCTCCCACCTAGCACTTTGCTTTAACATCCTTAAGTTGGACGCTCCACTAGCTCAGTGTTCTGTTGTTGGTGGATCCTCCAGGAGGAAGATCTCTAGCTCCTTGTTTTTCTTCATCTTCTCACCATGATATAGCTTTAAGCGATGTCCATTGACTTTGATGAATTCAGAGCTTGAAGGATGACTCAGGTGGAAAACTCCGTATGGCTCAGCCTTCTCTACTCTATATGGACCTTCCCATCTTGATCTCAACTTGCCTGGCATGAGCCTCAGTCTGGAGTTGTAAAGGAGGACTAAGTTCCCAGGTTGGAACTCTCTCCTCTTGATGTGCTTATCATGCACAGCCTTCATCTTCTCCTTGTACAGCCTGGAGTTCTCATAAGCTTCTAGGTGAAGGCTTTCTAATTCTTGCAGTTGAAACTTCCTTTTAGCTCCGGCTTTCTCAAATCCCATGTTGCATTCTTTCACTGCCCAAAAGGCTTTGTGCTCTACCTTAACTGGGAGGTGACAGGCCTTTCCGTAAACTAAGCAGAAGGGACTCATCCCAATGGGTGTCTTATATGCTGTTCTGTATGCCCAGAGTGCATCTTGTAGCCTGGTGCTCCAGTCTCTTCTATGAGGTTTGACTATCTTCTGCAATATACACTTTATTTCTCTGTTAGACACCTCAGCTTGCCCATTAGTCTGGGGATGGTAGGCTGTTGCTACTTTATGAATTATCCCATACTTTTTCAGTAATCCTGTTAGTCTCCTGTTACAAAAGTGGGTGCCTTGATCGCTCACGATTGCTCGTGGTGATCCAAAGTGACATATAATATGGTTTCTAACAAAGGAAACAACAGTGTTAGCATCATCAGTGTGGGCAGAAATTGCTTCCACCCATTTAGAGATGTAATCTACGGCTAACAATATATAAAAGTAACCATTAGAATTTGGAAATGGACCCATGAAGTCAATGCCCCAAACATCAAAAATTTCACAGAAAAGCATAATCTGTTGAGGCATCTCATCCCTCTTGGATATATTACCAAACCTTTAGCAAGGGGAACAAGATTTACAAAATGCAGCAGCATCTTTAAAAAGAGTAGGCCACTAGAATCCACAGTCTAAAATTTTTCTAGCTGTTCTTTGAGGGCCAAAATGTCCTCCACTCTCAGATGAGTGGCAGGCCTCTAAAATGGACTGAAATTCTGACTGAGGCACACACCGTCTAATTACCTGGCCAGCACCACATCTCCATAAATATGGATCATCCCATATATAATATTTGGACTCACTTTTCAGCTTGTCTCTTTGATGCTTAGTAAAATTTAGAGGAAAAGTACGACTAACTAGATAATTAGCTACAGGTGCATACCAAGGGACTACTTCAGATACTTCTTGTAGGTTATCAAATGGGAAATTATCATCTATAGAAGTGGAGTCATCCTTAATGTGCTCAAGGCGACTCAAGTGGTCTGCCACTAGATTCTGGTTAACACTCCTATCCTTAATTTCTAAATCAAATTCTTGTAGTAGCAGTATCCAACATATAAGCCTTGGTTTAGACTCCTTTTTAGCTAATAAATATTTTAGAGCTGCATGGTCTGAGTACACTACTACTTTGGTACCAAGTAAATAGGCTCGGAATTTATCCAGAGCAAAAACAATAGCAAGAAGCTCTTTTTCAGTAGTAGCGTAATTAGACTGAGCAGCGTCTAAAGTCTTAGACGCATAAGCAATGACAAAAGGATCCTTACCTTCACGCTGAGCCAGCGCCGCTCCTACTGCATAGTTGGAGGCATCACACATAATTTCAAATGGCTAGCTCTAGTCTGGTCCTCTCACAATTGGAGCTTGAGTCAGGGAAGTCTTCAGCTTATCAAACGCTTGCATGCAGCTTTCACTGAACTCGAACTCAATATCTTTCTGCAGCAATCTGGATAAAGGCAATGCTACCTTACTGAAGTCCTTAATAAATCTCCTGTAAAAACCTGCATGGCCAAGGAACGAACAGACTTCCCTCACGGATGAGGGATAAGGTAAACTGGAAATAACGTCCACTTTTGCTGGATCTACAAAAATGCTAGTATTAGACACAACATGTCCTAATACAATCCCTTGTTTTACCATAAAGTGACATTTTTCAAAATTCAATACAAGGTTCGTACTAACACATCTATCTAACACTCTAGATAAATTATCCAAGTAAAGGCTAAATGAATCACCATATACGCTAAAATCATCCATAAAAACCTCCATACATTTCTCAATAAGGTCAGAGAAAAGACTTGTCATGCATCTTTGGAACGTAGCAGGTGCATTGCATAAGCCAAAAGGCATTCTCTTATAAGCATAAGTTCTAAAAGGACATGTAAAAGTAGTCTTTTCCTGATCTTCAGGAGCTATATGAATTTGAAAATAGCCTATATAACCATCTAAAAAGCAATAATGGGATTTACCTGATAGGCGATCAAGCATCTGATCAATGAATGGCAAGGGGTAATGATCCTTGCGAGTGCCTTGGTTGAGACACCTATAGTCAATGCAAACTCTCCATGAATTCTGCACTCTAGTTGTCAGAAGCTCTCCATGCTCATTTCTTATTGTTGTGACTCCAGACTTCTTGGGCACTACTTGTACTAGACTGACCCATTCGCTATCTGAGATGGGGTAAATGATATCTGCTTCAAGTAGCCTGGTCACTTCTTTCTTGACAACTTCTAAGATGGTGGGATTCAATCTTCTTTGAGATTGACGGACAGGCTTTGCTCCCTCTTCTAAGAATATTCTGTACTTACAAACTTGAGGGTTGATGCCTACTATATCCGCTAGGCTCCATCCAATTGCTTTCTTATGTTTTCTCAACACACTGAGTAGTTGTTCTTCTTGTTGAGAAGTGAGTTCCTTTGCAATGATAACTGGAAACTTCTGCTTGTCCTCAAGGTAAGCATACTTGAGGTGTGAAGGGAGGGGCTTTAATTCTAATTTCTGCTCATAGCCAGGCTCTGGATCATCCGGAGCTGGTGATAATGGCGAAGTGCACTTATTGTCTTCAAAAAGTGTCCCCACACTTGGACCTTGCCCTATGTACTTCTCTTCTAATTCATCCTGGTGAACTTCAGCTACAGTTTCATCAATGATGTCACACTGGGAGATAGAATGATCTTTCAGAGGGTGCTTCATAGCTTCATTTAAGCTGAACTTCACTATTCTGCCATCTATCTCAAAGGAGTAAGTTCCTGAGAATGCATCCAGCTTGAACTTTGAAGTCTTTAGGAATGGTCTTCCAAGCAGGATTGATGATGGCCTTCCTAAGTCATTAGGGGGCATTTCCAGGATATAGAAGTCAATGGGAAATGTGAGCCCCTTAATGCTCATTAATACATCTTCAGCAATTCCAACCACTGTAATAATGCTTTTATCTGCTAACACAAAACGAGTTTCCAACCTTTTTAAGGGAGGGAGCCTCAAGGTATCATATATAGACAAAGGCATTATACTAACACATGCTCCTAAATCACACATGCAGTCAAAAAATATCACACCTCCAATGGTACGGTTAACCATACATGGACCTGGATCACTACATTTTTCAGGTATACCTCCCATTAAAGCAGATATAGAACTACCTAAAGGAATAGTTTCTAATTTATTAATTTTATCTTTATGTATACATAAATCCTTTAGAAACTTCGCATATTTAGGTACCTGTTGAATAACATCAAAAAGGGGAACAGTTACCTCAACCTTTTTGAATATTTCTACCATTTTGGGATCAAGTTCCATCTGCTTTCTAGGCTTCTTTGCAATTTGTGGAAATGGAATAGGAAGGGCGTTTTCTGGAGCGTCTGCATCCTTTGGTGCTTCTTTCTGTGGTTGAGCTTCTTCTTTTTCAACTATGTCTTGTACGTCCTCTTCCTCTTAAGCATCCTCTACCTCCACCACCTCTTCAGCTGGGACGTGTTCTGGTGGATTTTTCCCCTCCTGATTCCTCTCTTGCAATGTGGTTCCGGATCTTAGGGTGATGGCATTGATGCCACCCTTTGGATTGGGTAAGGGTTGAGAAGGAATTCCACTGGAGCTTGCATGTTGAGTGTTAGAAGTATTGGATGATCCCATCTGAGAGATGAGAGCTTGTATAGCGGATGTTAGACTGTTAAGTAACTTTCCATGCTCTTTTGTCCTTGTGCAAGGGATTGAAGCATCTCGTCATTAGAAGAGGAATTAGAATAAGTGATCTGAGGAACTTGTTGTTGGTTGTGCTGTGGTCCTTGGGCTTGCCTTAGGTGAGGTGCTCTGTAAGGCTGATTCTGGTTCTGCTGCTTGTTGTTGTTATTATTCCACCTCTGATTTCTCTGATTGTCTCTGCCTCCTCTGTTATAGTTGTCCCTCCAGTCCTGGTTGGAATTATCTCTCTAGCCATGGTTGGAGTTGTCTTGCCAACTCTGGTTATAGTTCCCACTTTGGTTGTAGTTGCCGCCTTGTTGATTGTATCCTTGATTCGGGCGGTCATAAAAGTTGTGAGTGGCTGCTACAGTATTGTCTTCCTGTTGGAGCTGCGAACATTCATCAGTATAATGACTATAATCAGCACAGATTCCGCACACTCTCTGTGGGACTAACTGTTGACTTTGCTGTGATGGGGCAGGTTGAGCTTGTTGAGCTTGTTGTTGGTTTAACTGCATCTGCTTCAGTAGGTTGGTCATTTCACATATACTCTGTGTAAGAGAAGTAGTCTCCCTGCTGGAAGAAACTTCGTTAACAGCCTTGGGATGGTCGCGCCTCTGTTTGTGATTCCTAGTGGACTCAGCTAAGTCGCTGATCAGCTGCCATGCTTCATATGCGGTTTTGTACTTTTTCAAAGAACCGTTGCTAGCACCTTCCAGTGTAGTCTTATCCTGGGGGTTCATGCCTTGAGTGAAGTAGCTGATCAATACTAGTTTATCAATCATGTGATGGGGACAGGCATCTAGGAGATTGTTGAAGCGCTCCCAATATTCATAGAGAGTCTCGGATTCGCCTTGAATAATCATTGAAATCTATTTCCTCAATCTATCAGTAACTTCAGCTGGAAAGTATTTTTCCAAAAACTCTCTTCTAAGCATATTCCAGTTAGTGACAGTCGCTTGCGGCTGAGCGTAGTACCAATCCCTCGCTTTTCCCTCAAGAGAAAATGGGAAAGCGGTTAATAGAATAGAAGTTTCATCTGCACCATGACGCCTAACAGTAGAACAGGCTGTCTGGAAGTCCCTAAGGTGCTTGATAGGCTCCTGAGCGGGTAACCCATGAAACTTGGGCAACAAGTTGATTAGTGCAGTCTTTAGTTCAAAATCTTCAGCCACAGTTGGGTGATGCACTTGATACCACTGCAATGTAAAATCTGGCGCTCCAGCTTCCTAGAGAGTAACCCTCCTTGGTGCTGCCATGTCACCTGCACATGAATCAACTAAGTCAGTAGTAAATGAGCTTGTTTCGCTCTCAGATGGCGGTTCAGATTCGCCCTCAGATGAGACTGGTGAATCGATAATAATCACTTCACCACCCTTAGAGGCTAACCGACGTCGAGTCCGTCTATTATGTGAAAGAGTTCTTTCAATTTCAGGATCAAATGGGACTAAACTCGGATCAGGCAATGAACGCATCATTCAACGAGAGAAACATATAGCTGATGGTGATAAAACAAAATAAAATAAAATACAAATAAATAAATTCCAACCAATAAGTTAGCACACTATTGCAACTCCCCAGCAATGGCGCCAAAAATTGACGTGGCAGAAATTGGCAGATTAAGAAATTAATGTAAGAAATACGTTGCAAGTACAGTTCTTAACTGGCAAAAGTCCGCTTATCAATTTAAAAGGGTTGTCACGAAATTAGAATAAAAATACTGGGAGTATGAACCCCAGGTCATCTCCCAACGAGTTGCAGGAAAGAATGCATCTTATTGGTCAGAGGTTTTCCAGGAAATTTTTTTTATGTTGAGAAATAGAAAAATAAATAAAGGAATTTATATAATTCAAATAAAGGTCTTGATCAGGAGTAGATTGATAGGAAGTTCTATCCTTGTTGGATTTCTCTCAAGATCAATTGATAATTGAAGGTTGCTTCTACTTAGTTATCCTTTACCAAGTAAAGGAAAGTCAAGTAAGTTGGAAGTCTACTTCTATTCACAAGTTCTAATCCTCTCCCTTGGGAAGGATTAGCGTTAATGACTAGAGAGACAACCAACAATAAACCCAATTACAATTTAACTCTTGAGTAATCCAACTCAAGGTTCTCCTTTCAATCAACTCCCAATCAAGTTAGGGAATTACTCCATTATCATAAATGTAAACTTCACAAAATTAAAAAGAAAAATAAAGAAAGACATGATAATCAATAATAAAAAAGATCAATTAAAAATAAAAATGGTTATTGTATTAATAAATTATAAAAATAATCCAATTGTAACTCTAGATAAATTAAGGATATGAAAGAGTAAGTGAAAAGTAAGAAAACAAACTAGAATGATGAAGTATTGGCAGAGGTAATAACTCTTCTCAATATCCCAATCCAAAAAGCAATAAAGCAAAATTTTAAGAACTATGAATGTGTAGAGAGAAAACCTAGAGGAGGAGTAAAATCAGATCTAAAAAAAACTGAAAACTATCCTAATGTGTTCTCTTGAGTCCCTACATGTTCCCTGGCTCTAGTCTGTATTTCTGGGCCAAAAACTGGGTCAAAACACGGTCCAAAATAGCCCCCAGCGAATTCTGTTAACTCTCCAGATCGCGCATGTCACGCATATGCGTCGTCCACGCGTGCGCGTCGTTCAGCGTTTTTCCTTGCCATGTGCACGCGTCGTCCACGCGTTCGCATCAGGCACGCGACCGCGTCACTTCGATTTCTCCATTTCGCGCGGTCGCGTGAACCATGCGTCCGCGTCGCTTATCGCTGGTCATCTCCTTAATTTCTTGTGTTCCTTCCATTTTTGCAAGCTTCCTCTCCATTCTCTAAGCCATTTTTGCCCTATGAAACCTGAGACACTTAACACACGGATCACGACATCGAATGGTATATAGGAGAATTAAAATATATAATCAAAAGATCTCTAAGAAGCAAGTTTTCAACCATAGAACAAATTTGGGAAGGAATTGTAAATACATGCAAATCATATGAATAAGTGGGTGAAGACTTGATAAAACCACACAATTAAACACAATATAAATCATAAAATAACGGTTTATCACCACTACTTTACCGTCGGATTTTCCAACGATAAATCCGACGAAAAATGTTTTTTATTTTTTCTAAAAAAATATGAATGGTCGCTACTGTCAGGATTTTTCGACGGTAAATTCCCCGGTAGTGTGAATATTTTTTTATTTTTTTTCAATCTATGAAGGATCCTGATATTTAACAATTGATAGTCAACTCTATATTAACAACGAATAAATTAGTATTTTATCTGAAAATAGTGATTTATATATGATGTAAAATATCAAATATACATAATGTAAACATGAAAAGAAATTTCGATAATGAAATATATAAGATAGAACTATATTGACATTAATCTTATTCAGATTCATCATTTTCTTCCTTTGGTTCATCATCCTCCTCTTCTAAGGTAATTTCCTAACCATCAAATTCTTCTTCGTTTCCATCAACCTCGTCTTCTTCGTGAAGATCGTCACTGTCCAATGGTAGTGTGTTGTCATCTACCCTAAGGTCAATGATGTCATCATCCATAACAACTTACCTAAAGGTGATCGAATCACCAATATCAACCACCAATATCAACCCCGAATGCATAATTTTTCAATAACTAGATCCAATTCTGGGTCTCTATGCAACCTCTCACTGTAACAGGCAGTTAGTTGAGGTGGACGCAGCAGATGGAGGGCCTGTCAAATGCTTCTTGGGCTAAAATCAATAACCTTACCTCTCACATAACTCTAATAATTCTTCTCATTGACCCCCTCAACGTCCTTGTACGTGACCCAGAGGTTTCCATAAAATTCTTGGACCGTCAATTGTCCATCCTCCGTGTGTGGGTTGCACAGAAAATTCCACCCTCGTCTCTCAATTTCAAATTGAATTTCCAGATATTCATCCGATTTCAGTGTAAATCTCACTTCCGGAGTCACAGCCCTCTTGTAAGTATGATCATAAAAGTGTTCTTCATGGAGCTTAAATTAAAACCTATGTGTATCATGAGAACTGGTGGCTGGCTCTTTACCTTTCCTTTTCTTTGAAGGTGTACTAGTTTTGGGTGCCATTACAGAAAACAGAGAAAACAAACATGCAAAGCGACTCTCGTCCCCAAGCAAATTAGTGAAATATAAAGGGGAAGAAAGAAGGGGGGAATAAGAAAGTGAAAAAGAAGAAAATAAAAATTAAATTTAAAAATTTTCTTTTTGGTTCTTTTTTTTAATACACTAAATAAAAATAGACGAGGGAGAAGGGGATGGACAGAGGGGTTGTGTTTAAACAGAGGGCTAATTTGTTGTGGTGAAGAAGGAAGGGATTGGGGTTACTAAGAGTCAGTTGTTGGGGGAGGTAATGTGTTGTGATGAGGGAAGGGAGAGTTCTTGTGTGTGTCTAGAACGAGGGGATAAAGTGTGTTGAGGTGTGGTTGAAAGAGGAGTTGAGGGGGGGCTTATATAGGGGGTTTGGAGTGGGGTTTCGGTGGGTTGGAGTCACCGGAATGACTTGGTAATGGGATGGTGTCACGAGCAAGTATTGGGGAAGGAGGAGGGTGTCACGTATTAGGTTGGGAAAAGGGTAAAGTGCTATTGGTGTGCAAGGCTTGGAAAAAAGGGGAGGGGATCTGGGATTTCATTGGATGTATTGGAAGGGGGTGGGGACCGAATTAGAAAGGATTTGCTGAACCAATTAAGGTGATTTGGTTTGGATTTGGCTAGTAAATTAAAACTGGTGCCTAACTTAGATCCCACGATGCCTAACTTCTTGTGCTCGAACCCTTCATGGCGCCTAACTTCCCTTGGCATATCCATCTGGCGCCTAACTTGAGCGCATATGGCGCCTAACTTGATGGCTTTATTCACACTCAGCGCCTAACTTGGGGCATCATGGCGCCTAACTTCCCTTGCTTTCTTCACACCCAGCGCCTAACTTGAGGTTTGTGGGGTTGGGCGCGAGGGTGGCAATGAGTGATTCCAAGTTGCACGCTTCATGTGGCGCTTAACTTGGGAAAGTTCAAGTTAGGCACCACCCCTCCCGAGTGTAACATCAAATTTGTACGTAGCTTGGTGCCTAACCTCAAGGGGTGAAGTTAGGCGCCACCCCTCCAGTAAGTAACTCCAATTTCGGCATGAATGTGGTGCCTAACTTGAGTATTGTGAAGTTAGGCTCCACCCAATCCGAAACAACTTCTTCCAAGGTATTCGAAAATCTATTTTCAGGTTCCTGCTTTTGTTCTAATTACTCTACATGATCCAAACACACGTAAAATAAAGGAAAAACAATAAAAACTCAACTAAAACCAGATAATTGACAAAATCAAAGTAAAAGAAATCAAACTAAAGGATACGAAAATATCGGGTTGCCTCCCAACAAGCGCTTCTTTAACGTCACTAGCTTGACGATTAGTTCTGCTAGTTCAGCAGATAAGTGGAACTTTGGTGATCAATCTCGCCTCCAAGATAGTGCATCAACCTTTGGCCATTAACTGTAAACTTTCTGTTAGAATTCTCCTCCTAAATTTCCACATGACCATATGGTGATGCTTTGGTGACCACAAACAGTCCTGACCACCGGGATTTCAGCTTCCCGAGAAAGAGTTTGAGCCTTGAATGGAATAGAAGCACCCTCTGACCTGGCTTAAATACTTTGATGGCAATCTTCTTGTCATGCCATATCTTAGTTCTCTCCTTATAGAGCTTGGCATTATCATAGGCCGAATATCTGAATTCATCAAGCTCATTTAACTGAAGCATTCTCTTTGTCCCTGCAACTTGAGCATCAAAGTTCAGAAACTAAATTGTCCAGTAAGCTTTATCCTCCAGCTCAACTGGTAAGTGACAGGCTTTACCATAGACCAAATGATAAGGGGACATTCCAATAGGAGTTTTGTATGTTGTCCGGTATGCACAGAGAGCATAATCAAGCTTCCTAGACCAGTCCTTCCTTGAAATACTGACGGTCTTCTCCAGGATTCGCTTGAGTTCTCTATTAGAAACCTCAACCTGTCCACTTGTCTGAGGGTGATAGGGGGTTGCCACTTTATGACAGACTCCATACCTCTGCAGAAGTGAGTCCAGCTGTCTGTTACAGAAGTGACTTCCACCATCACTAATGAGTGTCCTTGGGACACCAAACCGGCTGAAGATATATCTCTGAAGAAATCTCATCACCACTTTGGCATCATTGGTGGGCAAAGCCACGGCTTCCACCTACTTGGACACATAATCAACTGCCACTAAAATATAATTGTTGGAATAGGAGGGCGGAAAAGGTCCCATGAAGGTAATACCCCACACATCAAACAACTCAATCTCAAGAATCTCCTGCTGTGGTATCTCATGGTTGGAAGGGAGATTCTTTGCTCTTTCACATCTATCACAGTTCTTCACAAATGCTTTTGAGTCCCAGAAGAGAGTCAGCCAGTAAAAACTGCTCTAAAGGACCTTTGTAGCTGTCCTTTCACCACCAAAGTGGCCTCCATAATCAGAACCATGACAGTGCCAAAGAATCTGTTGCGTTTCCTCATCTGAGACACACCTCCGGATTATACCATTTGAGCATCTTCTAAAAAGGTATGGTTCCTCCCAGAAGTAGTACTTTGCATCAGTCAGTAGCTTCTTCACTTGTTGTTTACTGTACTCCTTTGGAATGAAATTCATGGCTTTGTAATTTGCAATGTCTGCAAACCATGGAGCCTGCTGAATGACAAAAAGTTGCTCATCCAAAAATGTCTCAATCACAGCTGTGGGTGGTAGCACGCCTTCTTCAGGTTCTATCCTGGAAAGGTGGTCAGCTACTTGATTTTCTGACCCTCTTCTGTCTTTGATCTCAATATCAAACTCCTGAAGGAGTAGCACCCATCTGATTAATCTTGGTTAGAATCCTATTTGGTTAGAAGGTACTTCAAAGCAGCATGATCAGTATAAACAATAACATTAGAACCAATTAAATAGGACCTAAACTTATTAATAGCATACACAATAGCTAATAATTCTTTTTCTGTAGTTGTGTAATTCTTTTGAGCATCATTTAACACACGACTAGTATAGTAAATGACATGCATAAACTTGCCGTGCCTCTGTCATAAAACAACTCCTATAGCATAATCACTAGCATCACACATTAATTCAAATGGCAAATTCCAGTTGGGGGGCTATGATAGGAGTAGAGGTGAGGTTTGCTTTTAGAGTTTCAAAAGCATGCAGACATTCAGTATCAAATAAAAAAGGAACATCATCAACTAGTAGGTTGCTTAATGGTTTAGCAATCTTAGAAAAATCCTTTATAAATCTTCTGTAAAATCCTGCATGACCCAACAAATTCTGGACTGCCTTAACATTAGTTGGTGGTGGTAATTTTTCAATTACCTCCACCTTGGCTCTATCAACCTCAATCCCCTTGCTTGAAATCCGGTGTCTAAGAACAATACCTTCTGTAACCATAAAATGATATTTTTTCCAATTTAAAACAAAATTTGATTCTTGACACCATTTCAGGACTAGAGATAAATGCTTAAGGAAGGATTCAAAAGAATTACCAAAAACAGAAAAAGCATCCATAAATACCTTAATGAACTTTTCAACCATATCAGAAAAGATTGAAAGCATACACCTCTGAAAAGTTGCTGGGGCATTACAGAGTCCAAATGGCATTCTCTGGTAAGCAAATACTCCAAAAGGACATGTGAATGCCGTCTTCTCTTGATCTTGAGGGTCCACTGCAATTTGGTTATATCCAGAATATCTATCTGAAAAACAATAAAAAGTATGACCAGCTAACCTCTCAAGCATCTGATCAATGAAAGCAAGGGGAAGTGATCCTTCCTTGTAGCAGTGTTGAGCCTCCTGTAGTCTGTGCACATTCTCCATCCTGTGACGGTCCTTGTAGGAATTAGCTCATTCTTTTCATTCTTGATCACTATCATCCCTCCTTTCTTGGGAACTACCTGCACAGGACTCACCCAAGGGCTATCAGAAATAGGGTATATAATGTCGGCTTCCCATAGTTTCGTTACCTCTTTTTGGACCACTTCTTTCATAGTTGGATTGAGTCTCCTTTGTGGTTGCACAACTGGTTTAGCATCATCTTCAAGAAGGATCTTGTGCATACACTTGGTTGGAATAATCCCCTTTAAATCACCAATGGTCCACCCAAGAGCTGTTTTATGGCTCTTGAGCACTGTAATCAGTGCCTCTTCCTCACCAGGTTTCAAGGAAGAGCTAATAATCATTGGATATAAATCATTTTCACCTAAGAACACATATTTCAAAGAAGGAGGCAAAGGCTTTAGCTCAAGCTTGGTGACTTCTTCCTCCGCCTTAGGCGTGTTCACCATGTTCTTCTGGGGTGGTGAATCATCAATCTCAAGTAATTCATACTCAGAGAGAGGATCCAGAATATCATCAAGTACCTCAGCTTCTAGTACTTCTTGAACAAGTGGTTCAACAACATCAACTCTCATACACCCTTCAGAATCATTAGGGTGTTTAGCTTCAAACACATTAAGGACTACCTGTTCTTCATTGACCCTCAGGGTTAATTCACCCTTTTGCACATCAATCAGAGCTCTATCTGTAGCGAAAAAAAGGTCTTCTAAGAATAATAGAGGACTTTTTATCCTCTTCCATATCCAATATAACAAAATCAGCAGGAAAAGTTATTATAGTTATTCTAATGAAAACCGCCCTGAGAATTATTGTTAAAATTCTGGGATCTCTGAGGTTGCTCTCTCCACCTTAAAGTTGGGTGATTTATCCACCCCTGATTATAGGTTTTAGCATACGGATCATTATTGGGGTTTCTAGGAGCATTCCCCATGTAATTGACCTGTTCAGAAGAAGATTGAGCATAATCATAATCTCACCTTGCATACAGCTACCAGTCATGTCATAAGGCATCTCTTGAGGTGCATTCTAAGTATTAACAGCTGAAACCTGCATTCCACTTAATTGTTGAGTAATCAAATTCATCTACTGGGACAAAATTTTGTTCTGAGCAAGAAGAGCATCAAAAGCCTCTACTTCCAAAATGCCTTTCTTCTTAGGGGTCCCAGAGTTCACAGGATTCCTGTTAGATGAGTAGAGATATTGGTTTTTAGCAACCAACTTAATAAGCTCAATAGTATCCTCTGGTGTCTTCTTCATATGCAATGAACCACCTGCAGAATTATCTAGACACATTTTGGATATTTCACATAAGCCCTCATAAAAGATATCCAGCTGAGTCCATTTAGAAAACATGTCCGGAGGGCATTGCCTGGTTAGTAGCTTGAATCTTTCACGGGCTTCATAAAGGGTCTCACCATCTTTCTGTCTGAAGGTCTGAACCTCCCCCGTTAGGTTAGTCAGCTTTTGTGGTGGGAAAAATTTAGTCAGAAATCCAGTGACCACCTTATCCCAAGTATCCAGACTCCCCTTGGCTTGAGAATCTAACCACAGCTTTGCTCTATCCCTCACAGCAAATGGGAAGAGCATGATTTTGTAAACCTCAGGGTTCACTCCATTAGTCTTCACAGTATCACCAAATCTGTAGAAAATTAGGAATAAATTGATTTGGGTCTTCCTGAGGAAGTCTATGATACTAACAATTTTGCTGCACAAGAGTGACTAGCTATGGCTTCAGTTCAAAGTTATTTGTAGCTATAGGAGGCATCACAATACTTTTCCCATAAAGATCTGCATTGGGGGCAGTGTATGAGCCAAGCACTCTTCTAGGTTATTCATTCTCATTCAAATTTGCCACATTGGCATTAACAGCTGATGGAGATGATCACGATGGTTCGAAAATTTAGCAAAACAATTTCTTCATTGGTAGCATAGTCCGAACCAACAAATAATCCTCTCAATCAAAGTTTAATTTTCAAATACAAATATATAACCGAGAGTAATGAAACCTCGGGTCGTTCTCCCTAGGAATGCAATTGGAAATGCTACGCTTTCGGTTGTAGAGGCAAAAAGGGGTTTTTGAAATCAAAGAACAAAAGATTAAAAGAACTAAGAAATAAAAGAACTAAGAAATGATCAAAATTGAAATCAATGCAATTAAGAAGGAAACAAGATCAAAATTAGTGAAACTGCTAAGATATGCATAAAAGAGCCTTGACTTGGGGATGATAATCCAAGGAACCCTATCATTGCCATAACTACAACTATGATAATTATGATGAGTCAATCTCGCTTAGTTAACTCCTAACATCGAGGAGTAGGTCAAGCAAGCATAATTGACCTTGATCCATAAGTCCTAGCTAACTTACCAAATTAATTAGTAAAAATCTAGCTTCAATGGATACAAGAGTCAACTAACTACCTAAGAATTACCACTAAATGTCGGACATCAAGACTCTAGTATCCTAGGAACTCAAATCCCAAGCCAAGGTGTGAAAATCTACTCAAAATCTAAGGTTGGCATTTTCACAAACACCTTGTGTGCATAAAACCAAAACATAAGAAATTGTAAAGGAAAATGGAAAACTATAACCAACTATGCACAAAATCAACAATAAACATCCAAACAAACATAAGGCAAGCATAAAATACTAAATTCATCAATCAAAACTTCAAGAACTTAAAATTGTAAATATTGACAAAGTACTTGAGCCAAAGAGAAATAAAAGTAAAATTGATGTAATTAAAGAGGAATTAAAGAGTACTTACAATTAAAAAAGTAAAATCCAAGATCAAACTTGCTATAAAATGCTACAATCAAAACCCTAGAAGAGAAATTGCTATCTACACTACTCCTACTCCTAAGGATGCTTTCTACCTAAGAAAAACTAAACTAAAACCTAAAGTAAGCTTGTAATGATGCATAATAACTAATACTAACTAATGCCTTTTATATGTCTTCATTCCCCTTTGATATAGCATCACAAAAGGCTTCAGCAACTCCAAAAATTGGGCCAAGAGAGCCCCAAAATCGCGAGCCACGTGCTTCATTAATGAATCCACGTGCAGGGACCTGTGCGTACGCACAGATGTGTGCGCACGCACACTTTGCTGAAAGTCCACCTGTGCGTACGCATAGAGGGTTGTGCGCACGCACACATACAAATTTCCCCTTGTGGGCACGCACGCTTGCTTGTGCGCATGCACACTTGTCTGTGTGTGCTTTTCCTTGTTTTCTTCAAGTATTCTCCCTTGTACATGCTTTCTTTCACTTTTCCCTAGCCAATCTTGCCAAAATGACCTGAAATTACTCACAAAATATATCACGGCATCAAATAGTATAAAAGTGGAATTAAAATCACTAATTTAAGAACAAAAACACATGTTTTCCCATTTAGGTCCAAATTGGGGAGATAATACAAAAGTATGCTATTTTGGTGCTTAAGTGTGAGTTTATGTGATGAAATCCCTTCAAATCAAGTTAGAATATATCGGAAAATATGGACTCATCAACAGCACGATTATGATCCATGGTGGACTCTGCAGTTTCCCTTTCAAAAGTTTCACTTAGATTTTCACTAGCCTTGTAAAGTCTAGCTTGTTGCAAGTGCCGCCTCAAAGTCCTTTCAAGTTTAGGATCAAAATCTGTAAGAGGTTTCTTGTCTTTATTCCTACTCATAAACAGACAAAAGACAAGAAAAGTGGGATTCTCTATGTCAGAGTGTAGAGAATTCCCAGTGAAGTAACCTGTGTAAAGAAATAAAGCAAAACACTAACTAATTAAAGCTAAAAATTTTCGAAAATGATGACTAAAATTAAGCTAGGAAATTTGAAATTTACTAAGAAAATTAAATATGAAAATTAAAATAAAATCAACTAGGTAACACCAAACTTAATTTCAGAAATTAAGGAAAATAATAGCACTTAATTTTCAAAAATTACAAAGAAAAATTAAATGAAATTAAAACTAAAATGCCTAATCTAAGCAATCAAACAACTAATAGTTGTCAATTACAGTCAATCTCCGACAACGGCGCCAAAAACTTGGTACGAAATTTATAACCCACAAACTAACCAACAAGTGCACCGGGTCGTACCAAGTAATACCTCAGGTGAGTGAAGGTTGATCCCACGAGGATTGATGGATTAAGCAACAATGGTTAAGTGATTTACTTAGTTAGACAAATAGAAAAGAGTGTTGAAAGTTCAATTGCATCAAACAGTAAATTCAGAATATCAGAAAGCAAACAGTAAATTGATGTGAAGAATATATGGAGAAAACAGTTAAGGCTTCAGAGATATTTATTTTCCAGATTAACTTTTCTTACCAACTGTTTTAATCATGCAAGATTTAATTCATAGCAAACTATATGTGACTAAACCCTAATTCCTTAGACCTTTTTAGTCTCCTCTAACCTTCATCAACCGCCAATTCCTTGGTCACTTGATTCTAATTAGAGGATTAAGTTCAATTCTAGTTTATATGCCATAGAAATCCTAATTAGCCAAATATAAAAGATTATATGTCACGTATCCCGTTAAGTCCAGATAATTAGAAATTTAGGAGAATATGTTTTCAAGTTGTTGTTCAGGTAAAGTGCTTTTCAGTGTTTTATAATAACTCAAATAGAAAAAGGGTCATACTTCCGTTCCACCCAGATTCATAAGATAAAGAACAAAAACAATTCTTGAAATTGAAATCAATATATGAATTAAAATAGAAAAGTAATAGTACTAATCCATAGAATAAATAGAGCTCCTAACCTTAACAGTGGAGGTTTAATTGCTCATGGTGCGGAGAGAAAACTAGGGTTTTGTAAAACTGTAAAGTGCGGAATGAGGTAAGAGAAGAGAAAGGCCCGAAGGGCTTATTCTTTTCCATTTTATATCTAATCCTAATTAATGTAAAATATATTTTCTCAAACTAAATAATATATTTTCCTATTTTTAAATAAAATAAAGTTTAATCAGAATTAAAAGATGATCTTCGTGCATCTTCAATTGATGAATGGGAACCACTTTGATTCTTATGGCTGGCGCCTAACTTGGAAGGGAGTGGCACCTAACTTGGACCTAGCCAAATTGGATTGTGTGTGAAGGGAGTGACGCCTAACTTCATGCTGGCCGAATCCCATTGTGTGTGCTTGTTGTGCCTAACTTGAGAAACCTCAAGTTAGGCGCCACCTTGGCAGTAACATTGGAGGCCTTTTTCCTTGTCCTGGCGCCTAACTTCGTAAAACCCAAGTTAGGCACCACCTATGCAGCCTTGGTTTGATGAATTAAGTTAGGCGCCACCCTTGCCGAATTTCTGGAGAAGAAGTATGGACTATTATACATCGTTGGAAAACTCTGAAAGTTAGCTTTCTAACGCCACTAGAATCATGTCAATTGAACCCTTGTATCTCGAGTTATTTATGTTAGAGTGCAGGGAGGTCAGGGTTGACAGCATCATTCGCTTTCTTCTCTTTTTCTACAGAAACTCCATCAAATCTATCCGAATGCTACCTGAAATAAACAGAATTGTACATAATTCAAAGTAGCATCCATAGTGGCTAAAAGATAATTAATTCTTGATTAAACTCAACATATTGAATGTAAATTCATTAGGAAAAGATAGGAAAGATGCTCACGCACTACAAACAAATAAGCTTTCTACCACGCTTTTAAAGCCTGCCGAAAAGTGCAAAAAAGCGTGTGATAGCTTTTCGCCACGCTTTTTGAGCTATCGGCATGCTTTTGAAAGGGTCACATCCGCCAGCGTGCTGGTTGCTCTATCGCCATGCTTTTGTAGATCTATCGGCACGCTTTTTTTTGTTGGCATGCTTTCATCTCTTGCCAAGCTTAAAAAGCGTGGCCATAGGTCTTAACCTATAGGTACGCTTGAGAAGCGTACCAAAAAGTGCACATATCGCCATGCTTTTAAAACGTCCCAGAATATTTGTTTTGGATACTCTTTAAAAGCGTGGCTATTTATAAATACGAAAAGATATGGCTACGCTTATAAAATGTGCCAATAGATGAGGATATGGGTACGATTTTAAAGCGTGCCGGTTGCCAAGTTATGGCCACGCTTATTAATCATGCCTATTGAGCCCAAAGTTAAGATATAGCCACCCTTTTTAAGCGTGGCCATAAGTTTGGTTAGAATTTTTTTTCATTAATCTTCCTAATATTTCGTGCAAAATTCATATATAATTTTAAAATCATAGACCAAAATAATTATATATATTGAACTAATCCAACATATATATAAACTTCCCCATAAAAAAAGACATACATATAAAACTTGTCACCAAAAAGTAGACTTTGATGACAAAGTACCAAAAAGTAAAGTCATAACAAGTAAATAAGAATTGCAATTCCAACAGGTGTCACATATCTACTTCTTTTATATACTTAGTTACAAAATATCAAATTTATGAGTAGTGTGATCATCCATTATGAGCTCCATTGTTTTTACCACTGTCCTGCAGAATTTTAAATACTCTTGTGTTAGTGCATGTTATAAAGGCTACTTTAATTAAGTCCAACAAATCCAATTCCAAATCCAAATTGATTAAACATGAAAATGGCAAGGAAAATTTAATTAGGTCTCGCAATAATGCATATTCAGCCATTAGAACAAAAAACACATATCAAACACAAAAGAAATAGTCCCTATACAAGGTTACAACCATATATGCTCCCCTTGGCACTTTTTTATCTAGCACCATTGATAACATACCTATCCTAATTCAATAGATACTTTATTTGAATAGAAACTAAGAAAAATAAAAGGTCGGCTCCTGCAATAAATTGAATTGAACACATATACTTATTTCATTCTATTTATCTACGGAAATTGAAAGAAAAACTCAGGACAAAATAGTAAATTAAGCAATCAACAGTACATATTCAACTTAAAAGTAGAAATGAGGCAGGAAACTTGACAAGGTCAACAAATAGATGAGAAAATAAAGCATAGAAAAAATTATAGTTAAGCAATCAACAGTACATATTCAGCCAACATATAGTACATGATATGCGAAATTGTTACTCTGAGGTTGTAAAATTTGTTGTTCGTTTTCTTCCTGGCAATGGCACCAATAACTGGTGCACAATACCATGGTACACATATAACTTCACAACTTCGCACAACTAACCAGCAAGTGCACTGGGTCGTCCAAGTAATAAACCTTGCGTGAGTAAGGGTCGATCCCACGGAGATTGTTGGTATGAAGCAAGCTATGGTCATCTTGTAAATCTCAGTCAGGCGGATAATAATTGATTATGGAGTTTTCGAAAATAAATAATAAATAAACAGAAAATAAAGATAAAAATACTTATGTATATCATTGGTGAGAATTTCAGATAAGCGTATAGAGATGCTTTCGTTCCTCTGAATCTCTACTTTCCTGCTGTCTTCATCCAATCAGTCCTACTCCTTTCCATGACAAGCTTTATGTAATGGCATCACCGTTGTCAATGGCTACATCCCATCCTCTCTTGTGAAAATGGTCCAATGCGCTGTCACTGCATGACTAATCATCTGGAGGTTCTCGATCATACTGGAATAGTATTTACTATCCTTTTGCGTCTGTCACTACGCCCAGCATTCGCGAGTTTGAAGTTCGTCACAGCCATCCCTTCCCAGATCCAACTCGGAATACCACAGACAAGGTTTAGACATTCTGGATCTCAGGAATGGCCATCCATGGGTTCTAACTTATACCACGAAGACACTTAATAACTCGGACTCGGTCCCCTGTATTAGATATCCAAGAGATATCCATTCAATTGAAGGTAGAACGGAAGTGGTCGTCAGGCACGCGTTCATAGGGAATGATGATGATTGTCACATTCATGTTGAAGAGCGAATGAATATCTTAGAAGCGGAATAAGTTGAATTGAATATAAAACAGTAGTACTTTGTATTAAATCATGAGGAACAGTAGAGCTCCACACCTTAATCTATGGAGTGCAGAAACTCTACCGTTGAAAAATACATAAGTGAATATAGGGAAAGCATGGCCGAGTGGCCAGCCTCCCATAGAGGTCTAGAGATCTAAAAATGATCAAAAGATAATCCAAAGATGAAAATACAATAGTAAAAAGTCCTATTTATACTAAACTAGTTACTAGGGTTTACAGAAGTAAGTAATTGATGCATAAATCCACTTCCGAGCCCACTTGGTGTGTGCTTGGGCTGAGCTTGAAGTTTACACATGGAGAGGTCATTCTTGGAGTTGAACGCCAGTTTGTAACGTGTTTCTGGCATTCAACTCTGGTTCGTGACGTGTTTCTAGCGTTTAACTCCAGACTGCAGCGTAGAAGTGGCGTTCAACGCCCTTTTGCGTCGTCTAAACTAGGCCAAAGTATGGACTAATATATATTGCTGGAAAGCCCTGGATGTCTACTTGCCAACGCAATTAGAAGCGCGCCATTTTGAGTTCTGTAGCCCAAGAAAATCCACTTTGAGTGCAGGGAGGTCAGAATCCAACAGCATCAGCAGTCCTTCTTCAACCTCTGAATTTGATTTTTGCTCAAGTCCCTCAATTTCAGCCAGAAAATACCTGAAATCATAGAAAAACACACAAACTCATAGTAAAGTCCAGAAATGTGAATTTAACATAAAAACTAATAAAAACATCCATAAAAGTAACTAGATCCTACTAAAATCATACTAAAAATAATGCCAAAAAGCGTATAAATTATCCACTCATCACAACACCAAACTTAAATTGTTGCTTGTCCCCAAGCAACTGAAAATCAAATAGGATAAAAAGAAGAGAATTTGGTTTTAAGAGCTTTTGGCTTTTTCTGCTTGCTTTTTCTTTTTCTATTTTTTTTTTGCCATTTTTTTTTCTTTTTTTTCTGCAAGCTTTTGTATTCACTGCTTTTTCTTGCTTCAAGAATCATTTTTATGATTTTTCAGATTATCAAATAACATTTCTCCTTATCATCATTCTTTCAAGAGCCAACATATTTAACATTCTTAAACAACAACTTCAAAAGACATATGCACTGTTCAAACATTCATTCAGAAAACAAAAAGGATTGTCACCACATCAATATAATTAAACTAAGTTCAAGGATAAATTCGAAACTCATGTACTTCTTGTTCTTTTGTAATTAAAACATTTTTCATTTAAGAGAGGTGATGGATTCATATTCATGACTTTAAGGCATAGACACTTAGACACTAATGATAATGTAATAAAGACACAAACATAGATAAATATTTAACATAAGAAAACGAAAAACATAAAATTTAAGAACAAGGAATGAGTCCACCTTAGTGATGGTGGCGTTTCCTTCTTGAGGAACCAATGATGTCCTTGAGCTCTTCTATGTCTCTTCCTTGTCTTTGTTACTCCTCCCTCATTGTTCTTTGATCTTCTCTAATTTCATGAAGTATGATGGAGTGCTCTTGATGTTCCACCCTTAGTTGTCCCATGTTAGAACTTAGTTCTCCTATGGAGGTGTTGATTTGCTCCCAATAGTTCTGTGGAGGAAAGTGCATCCCTTGAGGTATCTCAGGGATCTCTTAATTTGCAGTCATATGTTCTACCACTGAGCTATAGACCCTTGAGATGAATCTCTCCATCTTCTATGACTTGGAGGTGGAAGCTTTTGTCTTCTCTTTTCTCTTTCTAGAGGTTTCTCTGGCCTTAGGTGCCATCAATGGTTATGGAAAAACAAAAAAGCTATGCTTTTACCACACCAAACTTAGAATATTGCTCGCCCTCGAGCAAAAGAAGAAAGAATAGTAGAAGAAGAAGAAGATATGGAGGAGATGGAGGTGATTGGTAGGTGGAGTGTATGATGGTTTTGGAGAGGAATTGGAGGTGATTGGTGAAGGGTTCTTGAGAAAGGGTGATATAGGATTATGAGGAGGTAAGGTGAGTGGAAGTATGTGGGGATCCTGTGGTGTCCACAGATCCTGGCGCCCAGATGCAGCATATTTCTGGCGTTGAACGCCAGTTCTATACTTGTTTCTGGCGTTCAGCGCCAGCTTTCCTCAGTGTGCATTCCTGGCGTCTGAACGCCAGGATGCTGCTTGTTTCTGGCGTTCAACGCCAGATCCATGCTCTGTTCTGGCGTTGAATGCCAGCCAGATGCTCCTTACTGGCGTTTAAACGCCAGTAAGTCCTTCCTCTAGGGTGTGATTTTTCTTCTGCTGTTTTTAATTCCGTTTTCAATTTTTATATTTATTTTGTGACTCCACATGATCATGAACCTAATAAAACATGAAATAACAATAAAAATAAATTAAAATTAGATAAATAAAAATTGGGTTGCCTCCCAACAAGCGCTTCTTTAATGTCAATAGCTTGACAGTGGGCTCTCATGGAGCCTCACAAATGTTCAGAGCATTGTTGAGACTCCCCAACACCAAACTTAGAGTTTGGTTGTGGCCTCCCAACACCAAACTTAGAGTTTGACTGTGGGGGATTTGGTTGACTCTGCAGTGAGAGAAGATTTTTATGCTTCCTCTCCATGGGTACAGAGAGAGATCCTTGAGTTTTAAACACAAGGTTGTCCTCATTTAATTGAAGGATCAATTCTCCTCTGTCCACATCAATCACAGCTCTTGCTGTGGCTAGGAAGGGTCTTCCAAGAATTATGGATTCATCCTCATCCTTCCCAGTATCCAGGATTATGAAATCAGCAGGGATGTAAAGGTCTTTAACCTTTACTAACATGTCTCTATTGCTTGGGAGAGCACTAGGAGGGGTTTCAGTGATTTTCTTACTCAGCTGTCCTACTTGTGCCTCCAAATTTCTAATGGAGAACCTTGTTTCATTCATGAAACTCACAGTGGCCTTAGATAGATCAGAGACTAAGTTTGCTAAATTAGAGGTATTTTGTTCAGAGTTCTCTGTCTGTTGCTGAGTGGATGATGGAAAAGGCTTGCTATTGCTAAACCTGTTTCTTCCACCATTATTAAAGCCTTGTTGAGGCTTTTGTTGATCCTTCCATGAGAGATTTGGGTGATTTCTCCATGAGGGATTATAGGTGTTTCCATATGTTTCACCCATGTAATTCATCTCTGCTATTGCAGGATTCTCAGGATCATAAGCTTCTTCTTCAGAAGATGTCTCTTGAGTACTGTTGGATGCAGCTTGCATTCTATTCAGACTCTGAGAAATCATATTGACTTGCTGAGTCAATATTTTATTCTGAGCCAATATGGCATTCAGAGTATCAATTTCAAGAACTCCCTTCTTCTGAGGCGTCCCATTACTCACAAGATTCCTCTCAGAAGTGTACATGAACTGGTTATTAGCAACCATGTCAATGAGTTCTTGAGCTTCTACAGGAATTTTCTTTAGGTGAATAGATCCACCTGCAGAAGTATCCAATGACATGTTAGCTAATTCAGACAGACCATCATAGAATATATCCAAGATGGTCCATTCTGAAAGCATGTCAGAAGGACACTTTTTGGTCAGTTGCTTGTATCTCTCCCATGCTTCATAGAGGGATTCACCTTCTTTCTGTCTGAAGGTTTGAACATCCACTCTAAGCTTACTAAGCTTTTGAGGAGGAAAGAACTTGGCTAAGAAAGTGGTGACCAGCTTATCCCAAGAGTTCAGGCTATCTTTAGGTTGAGAATCCAACCATATTCTAGCTCTATCTCTTACAGCAAATGGGAAAAGCATGAGCCTGTAGACTTCAGGATCTACTCCATTAGTCTTAACAGTATCACAGATCTGCAAGAATTCAGTTAAGAACTGAAAAGGATCTTCAGATGGAAGTCCATGAAACTTGCAGTTTTGTTGCATTAGAGAAACTAATTGAGGTTTAAGCTCAAAATTGTTTGCTCCAATGGTAGGGATGGAGATGCTTCTTCCATGTAAATTGGAATTAGGTGCAGTAAAGTCACCAAGCATCCTCCTTGCATTATTATTATTTTCGGCTGCCATCTCCTCTTCCTGTTTGAAAATTCCTGTAAGGTTGTCTCTAGATTGTTGTATTTTAGCTTCTCTTAGTTTCCTCTTCAGCGTCCTTTCAGGTTCATATGAAAAAGAGGGAACAGAAAAATAATGATAGGGATCCTTTTTACCCAGGTATAGAGGTTCCCCTGTGTGAGTAGAAGAAGAAAAGAATGTAATGTAAAGAAGGGAAGAAGAGAAAATTCGAACACAGATGGAAGAGGGGGTTCGAATTTGGGTGAGATGAAGTGTTAGTAGATGAATAAATAAATAGAAGAAGATGAGAGAGAAAGAGGATTTTCGAAAATAAAATTTTGAAAAGGGGTTAGTGATTTTTGAAAATTAGGAAAAAGTTAAAATTAAAATTAAAAATTGAAACAATTAATTAATTAAAAAGAATTTTTGAAAAAGAGGGAAGTATTTTCGAAAATTAGAGAGAGAGAGTTAGTTAGATAGTTTTGAAAAAGATAAGAAACAAACAAAAAGTCAATTAGTTAGTTGAAAAAGATTTGAAAATCAATTTTGAAAAGATAAGAAGATAAGAAGTTAGAAAAGATATTTGAAAGTCAAATTTTTGAAGAAGATAAGATTTTTAAAAAAAAGATATGATAGAAAGATATGATTAGAATTAGTTTTGAAAAAGATTTGATTTTTAAAATCATAATTAATGACTTGATTCACAAGAAATCACAAGATATGATTCTAGAACTTAAAGTTTAAATCTTTCTTAACAAGCAAGTAACAAACTTGAAATTTTTGAATTAAAACATTAATTGTTGATGATATTTTCGAAAATATGATATAAAATTAAGAAAAAGATTTTTGAAAAATATTTTTATAATTTTCGAAAATAAATAAGAAAAATGAAAAAGATATGATTTTTGAAAAAGATTTTGAAAAATATAAGATTTTTAAATTGAAAAATTGATTTGACTCATAAGAAACAATTGAATTTTAAAATTTTTTGAAAAAGTCAACTCAAATTTTTGAAAATTTACGAGTGAAAAAGGGAAAGATAATTTTTTTTTATTTTTGAATTTTTAATGATGAAAGAGAAAAACACAAAATTGACTCAATGCATGAAAATTTTGGATCAAAACATGTGATGAATGCAAGAACACTATGAATGTCAAGATGAACACCAAGAACACTTTGAATGTCAAGATGAACATCAAGACTTATTTTTGAAAATTTTATATGCAAAGAAAACATGCAAGACATCAAACTTAGAAATCTTTCATGTTCAGACACTATGAATGCAAACATGCACATGAAAAACAAGAAAAGACACAAAACAAGAAAACATCAAGATCAAACAAGAAGACTTACCAAGAACAACTTGAAGATCATGAAGAACACTATGAATGCATGAATTTTTTGAAAATTTTATGCAAACTTTAAAACATACAATTGACACCAAACTTAAAATTGACTCAAGACTCAAACAAGAAACATGAAATATTTTTGATTTTATGATTTTATAATTTTTTTGGTATTTTTCGAAAATTATTTTGAAAAAGAAAAATAAGGATTCCAAAATTTTTAATATGAATTTCAGGAATCTTGCACTCTTAGTCTAAAGCTTCAGTCCAGGAATTAGACATGGCTCACTAGCCAGCCAAGCTTTCAGTGAAAGCTTCGGTCCAAAACACTAGACATGGCCAATGGCCAGCCAAGCTTCAGCAGATACCTATCATGCATACAACAGCTGATACTTCATCCAACTTCATATACTTATAAGTGGAAGCCTCAGTCCAAAAGAATTTAGACATGGCTTTACAGCCAGCCAGGCTTCAACATGCTTCATGAAACACTAAAATTCATTCTTAAAAATTCTGAAGAAAAATATATTTTTAAATTTTTTTTTTGGAAATTTTTTTTTTCGAAAATTAAAAGAATAAAAACAAAAACTTAAAATTAAAATAAAGTTACCTAATCTGAGCAACAAGATGAATCGTCAGTTGTCCAAACTCGAACAATCCCCGGCAACGGCGCCAAAAACTTGGTATGCGAAATTGTTACTCTGAGGTTGTAAAATTTGTTGTTCGTTTTCTCCCTAGAAATGGCGCCAATAATTGGTGCACAATACCATGGTCCACATATAACTTCACAACTTCGCACAACTAACCAGCAAGTGCACTGGGTCGTCCAAGTAATAAACCTTACGTGAGTAAGGGTCGATCCCACGGAGATTGTTGGTATGAAGCAAGTGGTGCACGAAATTGTGATCATCAATGGCGCCATCAACATGGTACGCTCAATTGTAATCTAAACTTTTTATCACAACTTCGCACAACTAACCAGCAAGTGCACTGGGTCATCCAAGTAATAAACCTTACGCGAGTAAGGGTCGATCCCACGGAGATTGTTGGTATGAAGCAAGCTATGGTCATCTTGTAAATCTCAGTCAGGCGGATATAAAATAGTTATGGAGTTTTCTAAAACATATACTAAAATAAGGATAGAAGAAAAGGATAGAAATACTTATGTAAATCATTGATGAGAATTTCAGATAAGCGCATAGAGATGCTTTCGTTCCTCTAAACCTCTGCTTTCCTGCTGCCTTCATCCAATCAATCCTACTCCTTTCCATGGCTGGCTTTATGTAAGGGCATCACCGTTGTCAATGGCTACATCCCATTCTCTTGTGAAAATGGTCCAAATACTCTGTCACAGCACGGCTAATCATCTGAGGTTCTCGATCATGCTGGAAAAGGATTCACCCTCCTTTTGCGTCTGTCACTACGCCCAGCACTCGCGAGTTTGAAGCTCGTCACAATCATTCAATCCCAGAATCCTACTCGAAATACCACAGACAAGGTTTAGACTTTCCGGATTCTCATGAATGCCGCCATCAATCTAGCTTATACCACGAGCTTGAATGTTACATGTGCAGAGCCTCTTTCTGGAGTTGAACGCCAGGTTGTAACGTATTTCTGGCGTTCAACTCTGGTTTGTGACTTGTTTTTGGCGTTTAACTCCAGACAGCAGCGTAGAACTGGCGTTCAAAGCCCTTTTACGTCATTTAAACTCAGTAAAAGAATGGAATATTATACATTGATGGAAAGCCCTGGATGTCTACTTTCCAACGCAATTGGAAGCGCGCCATTTTGAGTTCTGTAGCTCCAGAAAATTCATTTTGAGTGCAGGGAGGTCAGAATCCAACAGCATCAGCAGTCCTTCTTTCACCTCTGAATCTGATTTTTGCTCAAGTCCCTCAATTTCAGCCAGAAAATACCTGAAATCACAGAAAAACACACAAACTCATAGTAAAGTCCAGAAATGTGAATTTAACATAAAAACTAATGAAAACATCCCTAAAAGTAACTAGATCCTACTAAAAACATACTAAAAACAATGCCAAAAAGCGTATAAATTATCCGCTCATCACAACACCAAACTTAAATTATTGCTTGTCCCCAAGCAACTGAAAATCAAATAGGATAAAAA
>NC_029787.2:45998935-46000979 GCF_000816755.2 Arachis ipaensis | reverse complement strand
GATTAAAGTTGACCCTTCTAGTGTAGGGGCGCTCATCTCCTTGCATCATAGGCAAGTTAAACGCCAACCTCACATTCTCCGGGCTAAAATCTAAGTATTTCCCCCGAACCATTGTAACATAATTTTTTGGATTCGGGTTCTTACTTTGATCATGGTTCCTAGTGATCCATGCAGTGGCATAGAACTCTTGAACCATTAGGATGCCGACTTGTTGGATGGGGTTTGTTAGGACTTCCCAACCTCTTCTTTGGATTTCATGTCGGATCTCCGGATACTCATTTTTCTTGAGTTTGAAAGGGACCTCGGGGATCACCTTCTTCTTGGCCACAACATCATAGAAGTGGTCTTGATGAGCTTTGGAGATGAACCTTTCCATCTCCCATGACTCGGAAGTGGAAGCTTTTGTCTTCCCCTTCCCTTTTCTAGAGGATTCTCCGATCTTGGGTGCGATCAATGGTAACAAAAAGCTTATGCTTTTACCACACCAAACTTAGAATTTTGCTCGCCCTCGAGCAAGAGAAGAAAGAATAAATGAAGAAGAAGAAGAAAATATGGAGAGGAGGGGGGAGGTATGTTTCGGCCAAGAAGACAAAAGAAGGTTGTGTTGTGTGAAAATGAGGAAGAATGGAGGGTTATATATAGGGAAGGGAGGGGGGTAAGGTTTCGGCCATATAGGGTGGGTTTGGGTGGGAAATTGATTTTGAATTTTGAAGGTAAGTGGAGTTTATGAGGTAGGTTTATGGGGAAGAGTGGATGGATGTGAGTGGTGAAGTGGTGATAGGGAAGAGAGATTGAGGTGATTGGTGAAGAGTTTTGAGGAAGAGTGTTTATGGGATTGTGTGAAAGAGGGGTGAGAAGAAGTAAGTGGAGGTAGGTGGGGATCCTGTGGGGTCCATAGATCCTGAGGTGTTCAAGGATTTACAACCTTGCACCCAATTAGGCATGTAAAATGCCCTTGCACACAACTCTGGGCGTTCAGCGCCAGATTGGTGCTTGTTCTGGGCGTTGAACGCTCATTTGTAGCCCATTTCTGGCGTTGACCGCCAGAACCATGCTTGTTCTGGGCATTCAGCGCCAGCTCTTCTCCAGGGTTCATTTCTGGCGTTCAAACGCCCAGATGCTGCCCATTTCTGGCGTTCAGCGCCAGAACCATGCTCTGTTCTGGCGTTGAACGCCCAAAACATGCTTCTTACTGGCGTTTAAACGCCAGTAAGGTCTTCCTCCAGGGTGTGATTTTTTTTTTCTGTTGTTTTTTATTCTGTTTTCAATTTTTTGATTTATTTTGTGACTCCACATGATCATGAACCTAATAAAACATGAAAAACACTGAAAATTAGATAAATAAACATTGGGTTGCCTCCCAACAAGCGCTTCTTTAATGTCAATAGCTTGACAGTGGGCTCCCATGGAGCCTCACAGATGTGCAGAGCTTTGTTGAGACCTCCCAACACCAAACTTAGAGTTTGGATATGGGGGTTTGACACCAAACTTAGATTTTGGTTGTGGCCTCCCAACACCAAACTTAGAGTTTGACTGTGGGGGCTTTGTTTGACTCTGCAATGAGATAAGCTTACTATGCTTCCTTTCCATGGGTACAGAGAGAGATCCTTGAGTTTTAAACACAAGGTTGTCCTCATTTAATTGAAGGATCAATTCTCCTCTGTCCACATCAATCACAGCTCTTACTGTGGCTAGGAAGGGTCTTCCAAGGATGATGAATTCATCCTCATCCTTCCCAGTATCTAGGATTATGAAATCAGCAGGGATGTAAAGGTCTTCAACCTTTACTAACACGTCCTCTACTTGTCCATAAGCCTGTTTTCTCGAATTGTCTACCATCTCTAATGAGATTTTAGTGGCTTGCACCCCATAGATACCCAGTTTCTCTATTACAGAGAGGGGCATGAGGTTTATCCCTGAACCAAGGTCACATAGAGCCTTTTCAAAGATCATGTTGCCTATAGTACAAGGTATTACGAACTTTTCAGGATCCTGTTTCTTCTGAGGCAATGTCAGTTGATCCAGATCACTTAGTTCATTGGTG
>NC_029787.2:45997601-45998890 GCF_000816755.2 Arachis ipaensis | reverse complement strand
GATCTTGTTTCATTCATGAAACTCACAGTGGCCTTAGATAGATTAGAGACTAAGTTTGCTAAATTAGATGTATTTTGTTCAGAGTTCTCTGTCTGTTGCTGAGTGTATGATGGAAAAGGTTTGCTATTGTTAAACCTATATCTTCCACCATTATTAACGCCTTGTTGAGGCTTTTGTTGATCCTTCCATGAGAGATTTGGATGATTTTTCCATGATGGATTATAGGTGTTTCCGTAAGGTTCACCTAAGTAATTTACCTCTGCTATTGCAGGATTCTCAGGATCATAAGCTTCTTCTTCAGAAGATGCCTCTTGAGTACTGTTGGATGCAGCTTGCATTCCATTCAGACTCTGAGAAATCATATTGACTTGCTGAGTCAATATTTTGTTCTGAGCCAATATGGCATTCAGAGTATCAATTTCAAGAACTCCCTTCTTCATAGGCGTCCCGTTACTCACAGGATTCCTCTCAGAAGTGTACATGAACTGGTTATTAGCAACCATGTCAATGAGTTCTTGAGCTTCTGCAGGCGTTTTCTTTAGATGAATGGATCCACCTGCAGAAGTATCCAATGACATCTTAGCTAATTCAGACAGACCATCATAAAATATATCCCGGATGGTCCATTCTGAAAGCATGTCAGAAGGACACTTTTTGGTCAGTCCTTTGTATCTCTCCCAAGCTTCATAGAGGGATTCACCTTCTTTCTGTCTGAAGGTCTGAACATCCACTCTAAGCTTACTCAGCTTTTGAGGAGGAAAGAACTTGGCTAAGAAAGCCTTGACCAGCTTATCCCAAGAGTTCAGGCTATCCTTAGGTTGAGAGTCCAACCATACTCTAGCTCTGTCTCTTATAGCAAAAGGAAAAGCATGAGCCTGTAGACTTCAGGATCTACTCCATTAGTCTTAACAGTATCACAGATCTGCAAAAATTCAGTTAAGAACTGAAAGGGATCTTCATATGGAAGTCCATGAAACTTGCAGTTTTGCTGCATCAGAGAAACTAATTGAGGTTTAAGCTCAAAATTGTTTGCTCCAATGGTAGGGATGGAGATGCTTCTTCCATGTAAATTGGAATTAGGTGCAGTAAAGTCACCAAGCATCCATCTTGCATTATTATTATTTTCGGCTGCCATCTCCTCTTCCTGTTCAAAAATTTCTGAAAGGTGCTTGCTGGATTGTTGTAATTTAGCTTCTCTTAGTTTCCTCTTCAGAGTCCTTTCAGGTTCTAGATCTGCTTCAACAAGAATATTCTTGTCTTTGCTCCTGCTCATATGAAAAAGAGGGACA
>NC_029787.2:45989113-45997565 GCF_000816755.2 Arachis ipaensis | reverse complement strand
GAAAACATGCAAGACACCAAACTTAGAATTCTTTAATGCTTAGACACTAAGAATTCAAGAATGCATATGAAAAATAAGAAAAGACACAAAACATGCAAATGTAAAGATCAAACAAGAAGACTTACCAAGAACAACTTGAAGATCATGAAGAATACTATGAATGCATGAATTTTTCGAAAAATGCAAGATGAATATGCAATTGACACCAAACTTTCAACTTGACTCAAGACTCAAACAAGAAACATGAAATATTTTTTTTTATTTTTATGATTTTATGATTTTTTTTGTATTTTCTTAAATTTTTTTTGAAAATCATTTTGAAAAAGAAAAATAAGGATTCCAAAATTTTTAATATGAATTCCAGGAATCTTATGCTCTTTAGTCTAAAGCTCCAATCAAAGGGTCAGGCATGGCTTAATAGCCAGCCAAGCTTTAGTATGTAACTCAGACATGACACACCTGACATGCCCTCTCCAAAAGAATTAGACATGGCTTTACAGCCAGCCAGGCTTCAACATGTTTCATGAAACACTAGAATTCATTCTTAAAAATTCTGAAGAAAAATATATTTTTGAAAACATTTTTATTTTAAAAGTTTTTTTTTTGAAAACAAAACAAAAAGAAAATTACCTAATCTGAGCAACAAGATGAACCGTCAGTTGTCCAAACTCGAACAATCCCCGGCAATGGCGCCAAAAACTTGGTGCATGAAATTGTGATCATCAATGGCGCCATCAACATGGTACGCTCAATTGTAATCTAAACTTTTTATCACAACTTCGCACAACTAACCAGCAAGTGCACTGGGTCGTCCAAGTAATAAACCTTACGCGAGTAAGGGTCGATCCCACGGAGATTGTTGGTATGAAGCAAGCTATGGTCATCTTGTAAATCTCAGTCAGGCGGATATAAAATAGTTATGGAGTTTTCTAAAACATATACTAAAATAAGGATAGAAGAAAAGGATAGAAATACTTATGTAAATCATTGGTGAGAATTTCAGATAAGCGCATAGAGATGCTTTCGTTCCTCTGAACCTCTGCTTTCCTGCTGCCTTCATCCAATCAATCCTACTCCTTTCCATGGCTGGCTTTATGTAAGGGCATCACCGTTGTCAATGGCTACATCCCATCCTCTTGTGAAAACGGTCCAAATGCTCTGTCACAGCACGGCTAATCATCTGAGGTTCTCGATCATGCTGGAATAGAATTCACCCTCCTTTTGCATCTGTCACTACGCCCAGCACTCGCGAGTTTGAAGCTCGTCACAGTCATTCAATCCCAAAATCCTACTCGGAATACCACAGACAAGGTTTAGACTTTCCGGATTCTCATGAATGCCGCCATCAATCTAGCTTATACCACAAAGATTCTAATTAAGAGATCTAAGAGATACTCATTCAATCTAAGGTAGAACGGAAGTGGTTGTCAGGTACGCATTCATAAGGAATAATGATGATTGTCACGTTCATCACATTCAGGTTGAAGTGCGAATGAATATCTTAGAAGCAGAATAAGTTGAATTGATAATAAAAACATCCCTAAAAGTAACTAGATCCTACTAAAATCATACTAAAAACAATGCCAAAAAGCGTATAAATTATCCGCTCATTAGTACACTACAAGAAAATTCAACAACCAATAATACGAGGTTAGGACATAAATCAACAGTACATATTCAGCCAGCAACATAAATTCAACATGAAAAACAAAATTCTATAATCTAAATCAAGAGAATGACAATAATACAAGGTTAGGACAGTTACTTACATCATCGGTTGGTAGAATGTGAGTTGCTTCGGAGGAGTGGGGAGTATTTCTTAGTCTACTACTTGAGGCATCCAAAGGAGAATTTTGCGCTGCTTGCACTAAGGCTGCTACCTCTTCGTCACTCATTCCATGATTGAGTTGGTGCAACATCACCTTTAATAGACCACAAACACCGTCCATCTTCTTTTTTAATGATAAGACACTATCGTTGTATTCAACCTTCACTTCGTGAACTCCTCATCCTTTCTAAGAGAGCTTCTTGTAACTGAAGTCCCATAACAATGAACTCGACCTGGTTGGTCCTTTTCTAGCACTGCTACAAATGCATCCTCATGATTTTCCCCTGCCTCTATGTGGCTTTGAAGTTCATTCTACCAAAAGTAACAAAAAAAATACAAAGTCACATTAACTTAATATAGATACAAATCTATCTAGCATTTATATTGTACAAATTTAAATACAAATACAAAACAACTCACAATTGTTGTTTGTGTTTTAGCATCAATTTCTTTTTCATTTTTACTTGTGCGAGTTGCTGTGAAAACTTCAGCCCTCGATGGCTCTTCATTGTTCTCTTTAGAAATAAAAAAAAGTTATTAAAAAATTTTAAGTAGTTCAAAATAAACCGCTAAGATATATTATTGTTGTTATGCACACATTTAAATTTCAATTAAATTAAATCACAATTCTTCACTGACAAGTGGGGTTGAGTATAGTAGGTCTATAATTTAAGTTTAATTCTTGAATTCTCAACTGATTCCAGAACATTGAATAATGACTTAATTACCTTTTTGTGTATAATAAAATAAAATTGTGACTCACTCAATTTCAATATGACTGCATTAATGCATTACATACAAACAGATGTAGTAGTAATTGTATTTAACTGAGTTGCTATGGCTAACACAGAGATTAGACCCTACATAGTACATAGTACTTACTCTACAAAGTAAAATACAAATAAGGATAAGGTATTCTTTGCAATTTGCAAACCAGCAAACTTTAGTACTGGTATACGAGTCCTCAATATTCAAAGAGGCAAATGCACTCAAGTGAAGGTAAATTTTAATACAATTGGGCATGGTGTTGATCAAGCAAACTAAAAACAAAGTGTATATGTTTGAATAACTTAAATTTTGTTGCAGTCTCAAACTAAAAGAAGTGAGAACTCACAGCTTAGAGCGGAAAATGAGAAGCTTAGAGTAGATAACATGAGGTTGGATCCTCATTCATCGAACTCTACCGTTCTTTTAGATCGAGGTTGTAACTTAAATATACCTGAAAAAAAATCTGCACACTGTAAGAATACTAGAACAAACACAATTGACATGATATTAAAAATTAAATCCAATACGGTTAAAATTTTTTCGAAAAAGAATGAAATGAAATATCAGAAAGATATGATCCTTCTCAGTGGTACATGCAAAAGCAATAGTAACCTTAATTAGTAGTTATTAACCAAAATCAAACCAAAGTTGACTCGTTAATTACACAAGTTAGTCAAATTAAAGGGGTTAAAAAAAGTTGGAAATGAAGAGGTAGCATTAGCGTGGAGCAGTGTTGATGATCTTGATCATCATAATCAGATTAAAAAAAAGTTCTGAAATCTGCACACATCTGAGCTGCAAAAGACTATGATCTGTGATAACAAGACTGAAATCAAATTAAATAGGTGTATTCTGTTATTTTCTAATCACTAATTTTGACTTTATGGTTAGATAGTGAGTGTAACCCAAAAAATAGTTAACTAGTGAAAAGGTTTCAACAAAAATGAGCAGCCACATGCTCGTTCAAATAATAAAAATTAGTCAGCCTGAGAGAAATAACAGGCCACAACAACAGTAAAAGAACAGAATTAGTAAACCCGAACTTACTAAATGGTGACATAATTTCTTCAAGTGACTGACATTCTCCTAAAATTCAAACTAGAAAAGATGAACTTACTCCTAAAGGTAAGCACGTATTCCGAGCTATCAAGGAGATCCCTCAATTTGCTTTCGCTTGAATTATCTCGGCTAGAAACTCCATGAGAGCCGCATTGACCTGAACTTGTTAATGAAACATCATTAGAAGCTGTAACAAAAATGAAGATGGCAGTTAATTCAAATAGAATTAAACCTATAAGTTATATTATATATAATTTACTGTGACAAGTGATTTATGAAAGGTAAATTAAAAAAATATTAAAATAGTATAAAAAGGAATAAATGATAGCTATTTTTCTATTTTCTAATATTGCTCATTAGTTAAAACAGCAAAAAACAGCAGAAATCATCCAATAAAAGGCAAGAACTAACCACTAATCAATTCAATAAAACAGCAGAAAATATTCAATAATCATCCAATAATCATCTATTTTACAAATTAAACCAGTAGCACAGCAAGAGCTAATCACTAATCAATTCAATAAAAAGTTAACAGCAGAAAACATTCAATAATCATCCAATTTTCTTGATTGATTTCTAAATGGAGCATTTTAAAAAGATGAAGATAGAGCACAACTGAGCACTAACCTTCGAGCAGCACGGCGAGCAGAACCGCGAGAGAAAGGCGAGAAGCTTTCCGAGCAGAACGGTGGGACAGACGACAAGCAAAACAGCAAGAGGACTGTCATTCAAGGACAAATCTGGTTGCGATCTTGATCGCGAAGGGTGGCGACGGTGAGATAGATGGCGGCGTGATGGAGGTTAAGGTTTTCTGAACCTTTCAACGAAAAGCCATTCAAAACCCTTTCAAAGCAGCGTCGAGGAAGACAACGACTACTGATGGTGACGGCGACGGCAAGCTCGAGGAAGACCACTATAATGAACGATGAAGATGACGATGACGGCGATGAAGGTTGGGTGCAATGAAGGCGATGAAGGCTGGGTGCGATGAAGGGCAGTGATGAAGATGACGATGAAGGCGATGAAGGCTGCTGGGTGCGATGAAGCTAAACGATGAAGATGATGATGAACGACGAAGGAAGGGTTCGAGAGTGAAGATGAAGCTGACGGCGCAGTTTAGGGTTTGGAAGTGAATTTTAGGGTTAAAAGTGAATTTGGTAACAATAAGAAACTAGTTTGTTTTTGTTATCATTTTTAGGGTTAAAATTTGAAAACTTACAAAAAAATGTTAAGTGTGGAAAAAAATAGGTGGGAAACTAAATTTTAGGGGAGGGAACTCTATCGGCACGTTATTTTACGGTGCCAAAATAAACACAGGATAGCCACGCTATTCAAGCGTGCTAGTTTCCCTCTATGGCCACGCTTTTTAAGCGTGACAAAAAAAGGCGTGGCCAAATTTGAAATCAGTGGCCACCCTCGTAAAAGCGTGCCGATTTCTCTCTATGGCCACGCTTTTTAAGAGTGACAATAAAAAAGCGTGGCCAAATTTCAAATAAATGGCCACCCTCGTAAAATATGGCCATGCTTTTCAAGAGTGGCAAAAAAAAGCGTGGCCAAATCATAAATCAGTGGCTACCCTCGCAAAAGCGTGGCCATTGACCACTTTTAGGCACGCTTTAAAACCGTGGCAAGAAAAAATTGTGCCGACAGGCCTTTTTTCTTGTAGTGACGCATCAGGTATCTTGAGATACAAACTAGGGATGTATTTAAAGCCCGATTTGCAGATTGTCATTTTGATGAATCAAAATTTCCAACATTAGGGGGGAGAGAATAAGCTTCCTAAAAAGGAACTTAATTGTAATGCATCATCCTTGATGCATTTAGATCCTCAATCTGGGAAATGTGAACTAGAAGTTCAAAAAATTATACATTTGCAAAGAATAGTAAATGAATTGCCTGATACATTTTCCGATACAAAGAGAATAACCAAATCTTATATACCAACGGAAAATGTCCCAATTCGAATTGATGTCCCAGTCGGACAAATTGCCACTGAAACAAATTCACGCCAGAAGCGTGGTAGGCCTGTCGGTTCCAAAGACAAAAATCCTCGAAAAATAAAAGAGATAAATTCTATTCCTGTTGAAAAAGGCATAGTAAAGACACCTATAGTTGTCCAAAATTCTGATATAGTTTTAACGCCAGAAGACGTTCAGGTACCTGAAAATTGTAAAAATGACGAGATCTCGATAAATTATGTCTTTACAGGAGAGAAATGGGACCGAAATAAGACAATTGTCAATGAAATATTTGCATATAATGTGGCATTAAATATCATGCATGAAAGTAAGGACCTTGAGCCAAGATCAGTCGAAGAATGTCGACAAAGAAATGATTGGCCAAAATGGGAAGAAGTCATGAAGGCTGAGTTAGACTCACTTGCAAAATGTGAAGTCTTTGGACCTGTAGTCCGTACACCAGAAGATGTAAAACCTGTTGGATACAGGTGGGTATTTGTGAGAAAATGAAATGAGAAAAATAAATTTGTACACTACAAAGCTCGACTTGTAGCACAAGGTTTTGCACAAAGGCCCGGTATAGATTATGAAGAAACATATTCCCCTGTAGTGGATGCAATAACATTGCGTTATTTGGCCAATTTATCCGCATATCATAAACTACATATGCATTTAATGGATGTGGTAATAGCCTATTTATACGGATCATTAGATCGTGATATCTATATAAAAGTCCCTGAAGGACTAAAGATATCTAAACCATCCAATGAATAAGTTGGGGATACCTTTTTTTACTTACCGGATCCAACGATTCGAGGTCTGCCTGTCCGGTGTCGGTCCCTCAAAATCTTTCAATATGGCGACACCCCGCTTTCCTTTTCTTTCTGAGTGCCACCTGAAAAGCGGGATGTAGCTCAAGCGATGGGGCCCCCCTCACCGCTCCCCATCTTTACTTCAATTGCCTACGCTAGGACGGAGCTGCTGTCGAGTGAGGATTGGCCGAGGGGGTGTAGCTGGGTACAAAGAAGCCAGTGAAAGAGGAGTAGTCAGGGTACGACGCATAACCAGAAAGTCTGTGGTATCTTTAGCCAATGTCTATGATTCTAGAACAAAAGAATTCAACTAAAGTAGAGGATAGGATGCAGCAGAGGTTGTACTTTCTCTTCCCAGGTATGAGCAGGGGGAAAAGCAATTCTAGCATCAGCATGGATTGACATATTCACAGGGATTATACTCAGTTAAATTGCAAAGACCTTTATATGGTCTGAAGCAATCTGGACGAATGTGGTATAATCGTCTTACTGAGTATCTGGCCAAAAACGGATTCAAGAATGATGATATCTGCCCATGTGTTTCAATAAAGAAATCTGCATCAGGGTTCATTATAATTGCTGTATACATTGATGATTTAAATATCATTGGAACTCCTGAAGAGATTCTAACAATTATAAAAACTCTAAAAGAAGGGTTTGAGATGAAAGATCTTGGAAAGATTAAATTTTGTCTCGGCCTGCAGATCGAGCATACAAAAAATGGGATATTTATTCATCAAACAATGTATACATAAAAGATCTTGAAAAGATTTTATATGGATAAGTCACATCCATTAAGTACCCCAATGGTCGTAAGGTCTTTGAATGTGGAAAATGATCAATTCCATCCTAAAAAAGAAAATGAAGATATCCTTCGTCCTGAAAGTACCATATCTTAGTGCCATTGGAGCGCTAATGTATCTTCCTAATAATACACGACCCGATATATCATTTTCTGTGAATTTACTAGCAAGATATAGTTCCTCTCCAACCAGAAGATATTGGAGTGGAATCAAACAAATCTTTTGATATCTTCATAGAACGGTTGACATAGGATTATTTTATCCATATGGATCCAAGTCACAACTAGTTGCCTATGCAGATGCTGGATACTTGTCTGATCCACAAAAAGGGAGATCTCAAATAGGATACTTGTTCACATATGGTGGTACAGCTATATCATGGAGGTCCACGAAACATACGATAGCAGCAACCTCCTCTAATCATGCTGAAATACTAGCGATTCATGAAGCTAGTCGCGAGTATTTTTGGCTGAGGAGTTTGATTCAATATATTATGTCATCATGTAGACTGATTGATCATAAGATAGCTCTAATTGTTCTGTTTGAAGATAATACATCATGCATTGCTCAACTTAAAGGTGGATACATCAAAGGTGATAGAACAAAGCATATTTCTCCCAAATTCTTCTTCACTCATGATCTTCAAAATAAAGGGACAATTGATATCCAACAGATCCGTTCAAGTGTCAATCTGGCAGATTTATTCACAAAGTCACTCCCAAAATCCTCCTTTGAAAGGTTGGTACATGAGATTGGGATTCGCCGATTTCGAGACATTAAATGATGTTGACAAGAGGGGGAGACTGTACTCTTTTTTTCTTGGTCAGGTTTTTTTTCAATGGATTTTTCTTGACAAAGTTTTTAATGAGGCAGTCCCTATCACAAAGGATATTGTACTCTTTTTCCTTCACTAAGGTTTTTTTCCCACTGGATTTTTCTTTAGTAAGATTTTAACGAGGCAATAATCCTAAATGGTCATTCAAAGGAGAGTGTTGTGATAAGAGCTTATGTGGATGACATTGATTATATGGGCGGTTGACTTTTCCTATGAAAGAATGAGGCTCCCAAGCCAAACTGAACTTTAATAAAAGTTGAAAATAAGAATCTCATACATGTATAAATAAGGACACATATACGAGGCATGAGACACAGCAATAAAAAATCAATTCTCTCCTTTTCTTTACGTTACAATTTTACTAAATACTTCTCTCTTTATATATATAT
>NC_029787.2:45984494-45989089 GCF_000816755.2 Arachis ipaensis | reverse complement strand
AAATACTTCTCTCTTTATATATATATATATATATATAGTAAATACATATATAAATTATTATTTTTGAGCTAATTATATTAATACTAGAATCTTCTATTTACACATCTTTATTTTATATTTAGTACATATTCTTTATTTATTTTACAATACTAACATATATTTTATACTAACGATTAATATTAATGGTTAATTTTAGTATACATGTAATATAATCAATTTTTATTAGATTACTCTTCTTAAACCAATGCTGTCACATCATTGTATAGTTCTTTTCTTTTCAATTTATTGTTTTTAAAATAAAAAAAAATTGAACTAATTTCATGATCAAGGTATTGATTCGGATGAGATAAAGTCTAAGTAGGCAAATATTGCCACATAAGATTTAAGAGTTCAGATCATAACTTGAACTGAATGGGCGATGGATGATGATTGGACCAACAAGATAAGCTTATCCATCAATTCTCAATGGGCAATCTGCCACATCAGACACATGCAAATATGAAGAAAAATTTCCACCTCTCGTTGCACACTCAAATCACACATCACACTGCACAAATTCCCTCACTCTCTTCACATAAGCTTCTAGGCAAAGTAACCACCTAACAAGAGAACAAAGAAAGAACCAATAGAGAACGCGGAAAAAAATAACAGGAATGGCATCTACTTCAGCAGTTTCAATGGCTATGCCACCAACATACACAACCCAGAAAAAGGTTGTTGGGGTGCCTAGCTCCGAGGCATTCTTGAAGCCACTTCCTCTAAGGACTCCAAAGGGTGTTGCAGCATCAGCAACAAAATCCAATGGTACGTTTCAAGTGAGTGCTTCCATGAAGGAGAAGGTTGTGACAGGGCTCACAGCAGCTGCATTGACAGCTTCAATGATGGTTCCTGATGTGGCTGAGGCTGCTGTCAGTCCTTCACTCAAGAACTTCTTGCTCAGCATAGTAGCTGGTGGAGTTGTGCTTGTGGTCATTGTTGGCGCTGTCGTTGGTGTCGCCAATTTTGATCCTGTTAAGCGAAGCTGAAGGAATTCATGAGATGCTGCAGGGAATTTGTAGTGTTTTATCTTATGATGATTTGTATCTGTAATGTTTTTTTCAGTAATGAACTGAAACCTCTTGTGTCTACTACTAGTATGTGTGATTCTTGTGCTTTATCTGAGCAGACCCTTCTCAACTCTTAAAATCTAATCTCTGTTTTGGCACGTCATAGAAACAGATTAATGACTAATGAGAAACAATTCAACTGAGGAACATTTTGGAATATGAAGCATAAATAGCTGACAAAAATGATCACATATCAGAAAGTAGGAAAAGCAATAGTTGACAACTCGCATGAAATTCCACTGGGATGGGAGCAATGAAATATTCAACAAAACAAAAAAGAGAAGAAACATAAAATCCTCAACTTTTAAGTTATTTTAAGTATGTTTTACATTGGGCTCAAATGACACAATAACAATAACTCGACCATTAATGACCAATTCTATGTAAGCTTGTACACTAATACTAACAGGTATCCACCAAGTCACATCTCATGAAAGGATGCTGAGAAAGCTACAATTACTGCCTACAAAACTTGGAAATCGATTCAAGCATGTGTCTACTCTCTGAAGAGTAATTAACTTTATCTGCCTTGACTACTGTTACCTTAACCCTCTGTTCGTCACCATACAATTCCTCTTTGATTTTAAGCCTAAACACAAAATGGTTGAAGAGGCTACTCTTGATTATTTCCCCGAACTTGTCATCATCCTGCTCTTCATACTTCAACAAGTACAGCTCTTTCGCTGGGTACTCCATAATCTCTTCCCCTGCTTCCTGAAAAGCAGTTACCCAAGTTATTCCTGTATGATCCACAATTTGAGCTTGAAGAAGGTACCGGTAATCACACTCCTCAAACTCTTGGTTGCATCTATCACACTGCCATCTTGCGTCTCCTACCCTGGTCACTTTCTTATTGCACTGTCGGTCTCCAACCATCAGAGGGCAAGCTGTGTAACAAAACGTATCTGTCTTGATGAATGATATGGTTGCCCTCACTGTTATCCAGTCTGGCTTATCAGACCGCCCCAGGCCTTCATCCTTGATCTGAGACACAGTTTTACGTATCTCATTCTTTGGTCCTCCTGGCAAAACATCCTTAGAAATGGATCGAGAAACTGAATCCTTTCCCACTCTATCAAACCATTCTCTCAAGGTATGAGCCTCAGGCAAGTCCGGGTTTATGAAAAGCTGTGTAGTAGAAATAGTACCAATAGATTTTCCACTGAAGTCGTTAACCTTCCCTGCCTTGACTGCCACAATAGGGAAGGACCCAGCATCAGCCATCTCTTGCAGCTTTTGTCCTTCCCTGTTGCAGAATTCGCCCCAAAGGGTTAACTCGACACTCCTGCCAGAGGAGTCCTTTATATTCAAAATTCTTCTCTGAGTTTCCATCCCATTCTTCCTCAAGATGGGAACCGAAGGATTCACAGATATCACAACCCCAATAACATCAAGAATGGCATTATTGTCAACATTCTCAAGGTCAATTATTGGCCTGAAGGAGAATTGCTGTTTAGGAATAGAATCATCTTCATCCGGACAAAGTTCAACATTTGAATTTGAATCCAATACAATTTCCCAATCATTCTTCAAATGGTTAAAATTTTTCTGCGCAGGTTTCAAGCTACCTTTGGATATTGTGTAAACTTTACCAACTTGAATTGCATTGTAGAAACGATCTACAACAGCATTAAAGCAGGTTACTCGTATTTCACCTCCATCAGAATCAAGGAGATCAAATGAGAAAACTTTCCCATCTCCACGAGCATTATTGTAGCGGCGCAGATCCCCTTTGGCGGTTACCCTTGCCTTGATTGCCCAACGACCTTGGTAAGGATTTAAAGCTGCTATGGGAATGATGCGTGCTGGTGCCTCATTTTTCACAATAGCACCACGGTTTTTGTAAACTGGAGGTGGCTGATATGCAGGTTGAACTATTGGCCGGAAACTCTGTGCAGCATGACCTGTTTGAGAAGTCTGTTGTTGATTATTATTATGACCCCTGGATGATGTCTGCACAACTTTATCAGGTGATGTTTTCTGAGTTGGTAAATTAGATTCCCCAAACGGTTTTGGATTCCCAATGATCTCGCAATCTGGGATTATAGTTTCCATGTTGAGTACTACAATAATCCTGTTCAAGGACAAGCAGAAATAGAAGCATAAATTAATATCATCTGATAGATTCATAATTGCATAAACTAAATTCCACTGCAAAATGGTTTTTGTTTCTTCATAATTCAACTATATGCAAAACTCTTCAACAACCAATGTTAAGGCTTTGCCAATCTTCAACCATTCAACGAGGTTGCACATTTTAATTCTTATCACCAACCATTACATAAGAGATAGAAGCCAAAACTCAAAGGAGAAGGAAAGTTGTAAAACTATGCCCAAACTATTAAACTACGGGTTTACCTAACCAGTTGCCTTGCTTGGCTCAATTTCGTATGGAAAATATAAAAGACTTCAACTTTTCAATGCATTTGATGAAGCAAAAGTTCGAAACCTATCCTAATCTTGATTCCTTAACTAGTTGCTTTAACAAAACCTTTAAAACCATTTGCATCACCTGTGGTGCACCTCAGAACCTAAAAGACCTTGAACTCAATCATTAACAGGTTACTCCCTCAATTTTACAAAAAGTTTTCAAATAAATGAGATAGAAAACTCACCAAACACATGAAATAACTAAATTGAAAGAAAATTCAAATGTCCTAATTCACTGAAATTTAAACCACAGGATCGTAAAATTTCAGACAAAGTTGCCAGTATAAAAAATGCCCTATTCTTTTACTATAATTGTTAGAAATTACTTTAATCTAAAACGAGAGAGAGAGAGAGAGAGAGAGAGAGAGAGACTTGCGGTTTTGGAGAGGGCTACAAATGTACTCGAGGAGCTGAACGACGGAGCCTTTCTTGACTCGGTTGGTTCGGACTCGGTCGTTGAGCTGAGTTGCGAGCATGGCTTGGTGAGACGAAACGGCGTCGGATAGCAACATGCGGTACCGCTGCTGCTGCGAGTTGCTACTGCTTGAGATCAGCGACAAATCGAGAACCTGAACCAGCGGTTTCGAGTTCACGTCGCCGCCTATTATTGACGGAATCGCGTTTGCCGTTAGATTCACCGACATGCTTCCCCCTCCTTGCCGTTTACCAAGATTAGCGATTCCCCAACGGAGAAGACAAAAGTGGAACCCTTGGAAATTCAGGGAGAGAGCGAGAGAACGGATTTTGGAGGGAGAGGAAGAAGTTTATTACTTATTAAATCTCAAATTGTTCCAACTAATGTTCATAATAAAATTAGTTAATAATTTATTTGTTTAATACGTATATTAAAAATGACGAAGGACTAATTTATTTTACGAAAATAATTTTTGAGAATTTCTTAAAAATGTGCTGAAAAATAGGATATCTAAAAAAAATTTCTTAAAACTAATTTAAATATTTATTTTCAGTTATTCTACACAAAAATAAGGAATGGGTGATAATATTTTTAATTATTTTTCAAATTATTCATATTTTTATTATTTTATTTTTTATCTTCAA
>NC_029787.2:45980851-45984469 GCF_000816755.2 Arachis ipaensis | reverse complement strand
ATTTATATATATATTAATTTGAGTAAATTACATTTTTAATTTAAAAATAGAGTTTAGTTAATGATATTATTATCGAGCTCGATATCCGCTGATATGAGTAAATATCGGTACTTTTTGGTAGACTTAGCTTTGCTAAGACTTCATCGTATATTTTTTATTATTATGTTATTGGTGTCATTTATATTAACAACTCATATATATTATTACTTGTGTTTTAATATATCCACACTTCATAATTATTTGTTTAAGATATTTATAACTTGAATTGCTAACTCACCAGCCCAAAAACGCACACCCAACACCCGTGTGTCGCCAAACTATATTAATCATCATGGACACCATTAGTCATCATCATTTGCATCTCATTCAAAACCACTAATGAAAAAAAAAAAGAGAGAATGTCGTGAGTGAGAAGAACGTGATTTTATGGCACTGCAAACTTTGGCGTTTGATTTTTTGAGCTCCATAACTCTAATAAAAAATTTAATCTGATTAAAGTGTTTGTATCTTCCTCCTCTTCACGTTGACATCACTTTTGTTTGGGAGAAGTCGCCGGAGGAAACCGCTGAACCTTCCACAGCCGCAATCGTGAGGAGCGTCGCCGTCAAGCTACCGCGAGAAGAGTCAAACGAGATAGAGAGGGGACGCGATGGAGAAGAGAGGAAGGTGTGGTGGTTCCCTTTACTGCCGTTGCTGTTTGAGGTTGACCGGAGGAGTGGACGTGACGTGGCCTTGCTGCGTGTGACAACAAGCGGCTGCGTTGCCACCGAAGCTCTCTGCCGCTGTTCCTAGATAAGAGAAATAAGGTTTTTAGACACGTTTGGTTTTATAGGTTCAACTATTCGAGGTAGGGATGACTTCTTTAACTCAATTTACTATCAAGAATTGTTACAAGTCGATATTAATGCGAAAAATGTATTTTTAAGATTTTCGTAAGCCTTAAGAATTGAATTGAATTGCTTTGGATGAATGAAATTATTTGCTTTATTGAATTACTGATTTGTTTGAGTTGGTGTGCAGTCGTTGATAAGAAATTGATTTGGAAAGTTGATTTGGTTGAATATTATGAAAAGTGATTTTCTTGGTTTTGTTGATTTATTTGAAATAATTTTGAGAATTGGAAATGATTTGAGATATGAAAATGATTTGATTTCAGAAGCGGTTCAATTTTAAAATTGGTTTGATTTTGAAATGATTTAATACTGGAATTGGCTGAGAAGACATTGATAGATGGTTTGGTTGGGACCCTTGAAGGGTGGTAGAAGTCTGAGTTTTAGAGATGTTAAAATTTCTATAAAAATTGGAGATTTGATTTAAAGTGTTATTTAAAAAGGTTTGGATTTAAGAATTATATAGTTTGATTTCGAATTATTAAGAAAAGAAATGAAGTATGTTTTGGAGCTTTATTTATTAAGAAAAGTATTATGTTTTGAATTTGATTTACTTAAGGAAAGAATTATGTTTTGAGTCTTTTGACAAATTTTGGTAAAGTAATTATGAATTGAGTTTGATTATGATTTTCAATATTATTAAAATATGAGTATAGTTGATGTTGTGAGGACGGTGATTTTGTCCCGCTTACAAATTTGGCGATTTGAGGATGAGGGATTCCCTCTCTTGTCGTGGTATGGATGTGGGGAAGGTGGAAAGACACTCTCCTTCATATTGTTTTCCCCCACATCTTTCTCTAGTTGCAAGGTAAAAAGACACACTCCTTCGATGTGGAAAGACACTCTCCTTCGTAATTTCTTCAGGAGGTGGAAAGGCACACTCCTTTAATGTAGAAAGGCACTCTCTTTTGTTTGTGTTCTTTCTGGGGATACGCAACCTAGAGACAATGTCTGGATTAGCTACCCACTCTTTCGATGTGGAAAGGCACTTTCCTTTGTAATTCCTCTAGGAGAAGGTGGGAAGGCACTCTCCTCCATTTGTGTTCCTCTTAGGGATGTGCAACCTAGAGACAATATCTGAGTTAACTACCGGATGTGTCGGGTTCTGGCAATTTAACCGACATGTGAGCTCACGGCCAGTAGGACAGGCATGCAACATACTGCATTTGTTTGCTCTGGATGTGCTTAAGTGTTTTGTTTGCCTATCTGATGATTTTTGTCTTATTGTTATTTGTCGTACTTTTTGTAATTGATCTCTGATTGTGTTTGCCTTCATTGTTTGCGCCTGTGATTGATTCTATTTTGGGATTAAGTTTTGATGGTGATTTGTTTTGGATTTGGGCCGGAGGCTGAGTTGATTTAATTTGGGCCGGAAGCCGAGTTGATTTAATTTGGGCCAGAGGCCATGATTGGTTGGATCGGTGGTAAGTTTTGGATAAAATAGTTTCTTAGTAGGCAGTAGAATATATGGAATGTTATTTTGCGTGAAATTTTTTTAAGAATAATATGAGTTTTAAATTTGGATAATGAACTGACGATAACTGCGATTGAAAATAGTTTTACTTAAAATATCTTCTTATAACAATTCTTAAACCCTCTATTGAGGACCAGCAGGGACGATGTTCTCACCCCCTACAGACTTCTCTTTTCAGGACGGATGACGAAGCTTGCGGAGTTTTTGCTAGATTCTTAGATATGCTATTTCTATTTGTATACATATGATATAGATTTTTCTCTCTTTTATTATTTATATTCTTGTAAGAGGGATAGGAGTTGTGACTATAATAATATGTATGTATATAATATTTATAAGTTACTTGAGTAAGAAGTTTTGTATATATGTATATTCTTATTCGTTTTCATGAAAAAGTATTTTCGTTTTTTTTAAAGAAAATAGCGATACGGTTTCGAGTTAGAGGCTCCTATTTTATTATTAAGTATATGAAGTCGTCGTAATACTTCTCGCTATCAGAGTAGCGCAACCGAAAGTGTGACATTCTGATAGTAAGAGTGTTACAGCAATCGCGCTTTTTATAACATTTTACTAATATCACAAGTAATTTAGTTATAGTTACTAACCCATATAAATTTAATAATAGACGTGAATACAACTTTGTCCGGCCTAACAATCTAGACTAGACCTGCTCAATTCGGGTTAGACCTGACCTAGTTTCGGTAAAAACGAGTGGAACCCGAAATCAGAATATGATATGCACCTTTAATCAGACTAGGATTGTGTCTCGGGTCACCCCGCCTAATTCGGTAAAATCCTAACTCTTAATCTTTTATCTCCCTCACCCTTTTTTTTCCGGCACCTTTCAACCTCCCTCTTCAATTTTGCTTTCTTTGTTCTTATCCTTTCTTTACATCATATACTCTTTTTTCTTCACTATCAACCACTAACAACTGCCCCTACCCCCAGTCACCACCGCGGCCTATCACTACCATAGCCTCTCATTCGCTGCCTTTGTTCATCTTCGGCTCACTGTGCGTCTGTTCCGCTTTGTCTTGCCATCTACTTCTGCTTCAATTTGCCTTGTCATGCCATTTTTCTACACCACCTAAGTACTGCCTCGCCGCTATCTATTCTGCATAGCCTTACTGAGCCTCTACCTTGCTTCATGTTGCAGCTGCCCGTGCTGTGTCGCTGTTCTTCAAGCATGTGTTGTTCAAGATCTATTCCTAATGCGCGTATTGTTCCAGATGACCAGATCTGTTCTTGGAGATC
>NC_029787.2:45971636-45980805 GCF_000816755.2 Arachis ipaensis | reverse complement strand
TTTTAGTTTCTGTAAAAAAAAACATCATAATTTTAGTGATGATAGTTTTTTTTCATTTTTTTTAGTTTAGACCCGGTTTAAACTTAGTGCAGACTTGGTAAAAAGTGGCCCAAAATATAGAAATTTTGTTGGGTCTAGAGTCGGGTATAGGTTTCGAAAATATACCTAGTCATGATTTAAGGCTGGGTTTAAGCTGAGTCAAATCTGGCTTCGTCCGGTCCATGAACACTCCAATCCAACATGATGTAGGCATAGTTCCAAGGTACAATCACAAAAACAACACAACAACAAAAAATAACATCAATCCAACAACAAGAAAGACTAGCAAGAAGCTCCAGAATAGAAAACCACAATAAAACAGTAAGCTCAGCTCCACCTGCATGACAAAAGACAATAAAAAAATATAATCTTGATCTAGACAATTCATAATTCTTTTATCCACTTCTCTGTTTACAACTTTAGTACTGATCTCTTTATACATCCTTCACAAGACTCCAATAAAAATCACTAGGCATTAGTATCATCTCATCATTTGTGTCTTCCCTGGTCCCCACCCAACCATGATAGTAGCAACCATAACAACTAGGATTCATTCTAGATGTCCTCATAAATAAAGGTAAACTACCTAGATGGAAACTCCTCTTCATGTGCTAGTTCTCCTTTCTCAGCATCAACAATCTTCTTTCGACCTTTTGTTGGATCCATACTGCATTGAGTCTTTGCTACGTCTTACTTTATTTTCTCTATATCCATCTCTTCTTGCTTGAAAATTTGTTGTTACAATCACCCTATATGCTCAAAATTACCACAATGAATAATGACATCTACTCTTTTTTTTTCAAGCAAATTACATTCATCTACGTGTCAAAGCATCATACCACATCACCTAGTCATACCCAGCTTACACTGAGCCTTCAACATAGCACCTCATAACTCCCACACCCAATTGCATGAGAAGAACAAATGATGAACTGATTTTTCTTTCTCGTCGCTAAGGACAAACATCACCATGGTATGGGTATAATATTATATCTGGTTAACTTTTTCTAGTATTAAGTTTTTCTTGTAAAACAAACCAAGCCAGTAGTTCTACTTTTAGTGTTGTTAGATTCCTCCATAGTTTTCTTGCAATTTTACACCTTTGGTTATTCCCCTCTTCTTTATTATTGTACAACAACTACAAAATATATTGAATAGATTGCAGAATTATTATGCTTCCATCTTAGATTGTGCTTATTTTTCTCATGAATATGAACATATTCCAAAATGGAGAGCATGTCTTTATTTAAGTCTTCCTCCCAAACCCTTAGGGTGTGTGTGGTTGGAGGGACTACAAGTGTATTCCCAGGAATATTTTATTCCCATATTCAGTTCAAGGTTTAAAAAATTATTCTCAGGTATATTTTATTTTAGGGAATTAAATTACCATCATTTTTATTCGCATATCCCCTTGGATATATTTAATTCCAATGGGAATGAAATTTGTATAATAAAAGAAAAAGACTAAACTACCCTTATCTAAATAACAAAATCCAACCCTCTTTCAGATCTCTCCCTTCTCATTTCACCAAAAAACAAAACTCTAGCAGAGCTTTTTTTTCCAAATTCAAGGAAGCTCCACCAGCATCGGTGCCGCCTCGCCGTCAATTTAGGTTTACACGACCACCGCGCACCTCTTTCTAGAGGTAGGAGTCACTTCGATCCCTTTTTCACATTCGCGTTCGTGTTTCTCTATATCATTCACTCTCTGTTTTGTTCATTTTCAGTGACGAAGAACGAAGAAGAATAACGATGGCGATGGTGAACTGCCTTGCGAACTAAGAGCCAAACCAAACAGTGAAGGTGTGTTTTCATTTTCAATTCTCTGAATTATTTTTGGATGGAGATTGGATTTTCTGAACTTTAGGGTTTACCGATTTTTCGAGTTTCTACTTCTTGCTTCGTTAGGATTTGCTTTCTGATTTTGCATCTTTTTTGTTAAGGTTTGTTTATTCTGCATTTTGCTTCATTATGATTTTGTTAAAATATTCTAAACTACTATTTGCTTGCAGTTTAAATTCAATGGTCACAAAGATAATCAATGCCCATATCTTGTTCAACGATTGCATTTGTGTTGTTTGTGTGAATGGTTCTAATGAATTGGTTTTGGTTCTACTTATTTTTTATGGAATTCATTTTTATGCAGCTCTTGATTTTGAAGTTTTAAGGTGTTTGCATAATTTTGAATATTTTTCATTTTGCTTCATTATGATTTTGTATTTTTGTGTATTGTTTATTTATTTTTTGCTGATTAAATAGATATTAAGAGTATTTTGTATTTTTGTGTATTATTTACTAAATTGATTCTTGAAGCAAGAAAAAGTAGCAAAAATAATAAAAAAGCATGTTGCAATAAAAGAAAAAAATTATTATATGCATGCAAAAAAAAAAATAGTGGTGAAAAAAATAGAAAAATAAAAAGACGAAAAAGCCAATAGCTCTTTAAACGAAAAGGCAAGAGCAAAAAGTCAGTAACCTTTTAAACCAAAAGGAAAGGGTAAAAGAATCCAAGGCTTTGAGCATCAATGGTTAGGAGGGTCTACAAGCAATAAAATCATGGCCTAAGCGGCTCAACCAAGCTGTCCCTAACCATGTGCTTGTGGTGTGAACGTGTCAAGTGAAAAGCTTGAGACTGAGCAGTTAAAGTCATGATCCAAAGCCTCTATATGGGAATTCTAGCAAAGCTAAATCACAATCCGAAAGGGTTCACCCAGTTAAAGTGTCTGTGGCATTTATGTATCCGGTGATAATACTGGAAAACAAAGTGCTTAGGGTTGGTGTGCGAAATCATGATCATTCCATTCCTTGGTAACGGCGCTAAAAACTCAATACGCACGTTCATGATCTTATATCTGTTTCACAACTTCGTACAACTAACCAGCAAGTGTACTGGGTCGTCCAAGTAATAAACCTTATGTGAGTAAGGGTCGATCCCACGGAGATTGTCGGCTTGAAGCAAGCTATGGTCACCTTGTAAATCTCAGTCAGGCGGATTAAATTGTATTAAAAAATTATAGATGATGAAAATAAATAAAATATAAAATAGGATAGTGGTACTTATGTAATTCATTGGTGAGAATTTCAGATAAGCGTATAGAGATGCTTTCGTTCCTCTGATCTCTGCTTTCCTGCTGTCTTCATCCAATTAATCATACTCCTTTCCATGGCAAGCTTTATGTAGGACATCACCGTTATCAATGGATACATCCCATCCTCCTGTGAAAATGGTCCAATGCGCTGTCACTGCATGGCTAATCATCTGTCGGTTCTCGATCATACTGGAATAGGATTTACTATCCTTTTGCGTCTGTCACTACGCCCAGCATTCGCGAGTTTGAAGCTCGTCACAGCCATCCCTTCTCAGATCCTACTCGGAATACCACAGACAAGATTTAGACTTTTTGGATCCCAGGAATGGCCATCCATGGGTTCTAACTTATATCACAAAGACGCTAATAACTCGGACTCGGTCCCCTGTATTAGATATCCAAGAGATATCCATTCAATCGAAGGTAGAACGGAAGTGGTTGTCAGGCACGTGTTCATAGGAGAATGATGATGACTTTGTCACGATCATCACATTCATGTTGAAGTGCGAATGAATATCTTAGAAGTGGAATAAGTTGAATTGAATAGAAAAACAATAGTACTTTGCATTAATCCTTGAGGAACAGCAGAGCTCCACACCTTAATCTATGGTGTGTAAAAACTCTACCGTTGAAAAATACATAAGTGAAAGGTTCAGGCATGGCCGAATGGCCAGCCCCCATGATCTAAGAACTAAACGTCCCAAGATATCTAATACAATAGTAAAAAGTCCTATTTATACTAAACTAGTTACTAGGGTTTACAGAATTGAGTAAATGATGTAGAAATCCACTTCCGGAGCCCACTTGGTGTGTGCTTGGGCTGAGCTTGAAGTTTACACGTGGAGAGGTCTTTCTTAGAGTTGAACGCCAGTTTGTAACATATTTCTGGCGTTGAACTCCACTTTGCAACTTGTTTTTGGCGCTGAACGCCAGATTGCAACATGGAACTGGCGTTCAACGCCAGTTTACGTCATCAATCCTTACTCAAAGTATGGACTATTATATATTGCTGGAAAGCTCTGGATGTCTACTTTCCAACGCAATGAGAAGCGCGCCATTTGAAGTTTTGTAGCTCCAGAAAATCTACTTTGAGTGCAGAGAGGTCAGAATCCAACAGCATCTGTAGTCCTTCTTCAACCTCTGAATCTGATTTTTGCTCAGGTCCCTCAATTTCAGCCAGAAAATACTTGAAATCATAGAAAAATACACAAACTCATAGTAAAGTCCAGAAATGTGATTTTTAATTAAAAACTAATAAAAATATACTAAAAACTAACTAAATCATACTGAAAACATACTAAAAATAATGCCAAAAAGCGTATAAATTGACACCTTCACGCCACAAGCACATGGTTAGGGACAGCTTGGTTTAGCCACTTAGGCCAGGATTTTATTCCTTTAGGCCCTCCTATCTACTGATGCTCAAAGCCTTGGATCCTTTTTATTATCCTTGCCTTTTGGTTTTAAGAGCTACTGGCTTTTTGCTCTTGCCTTTTGGCTTTAAGAGCTTTTGACTTTTTCTGCTTGCTTGTTCTTTTTCTCTTTTTTTTTCGCAATTTTTTTTTCTGCAAGCTTTGTATTCACTGCTTTTTCTTGCTTCAAGAATCATTTTTATGATTTTTCAGATTATCAAATAACATGTCTCCTTGTCATCATTCTTTCAAGAGCCAACATATTTAACATTCTTAAACAACAACTTCAAAAGACATATGCACTGTTCAAGCATTCATTCAGAAAACAAAAAGTATTGTCACCACATCAAAATAACTAAACTAGTTTCAAGGATGAATTCGAAACCATGTACTTTTTGTTCTTTTGTTTTTAAAACATTTTTCATTCAAGAGAGGTGATGGATTCATATTCATGACTTTAAAGCATAGACACTTAGACAATAATGATCATGTAATAAGACACTAACATAGATAAGCACTTAACATAAAGAAAACAAAAAACAGAAAATTTGAGAACAAGGAATGAGTCCACCTTAGTGATGGTGGCGTTTCCTTCTTGAGGAACCAATGATGTCCTTGAGCTCTTCTATGTCTCTTCCTTGTCTTTGTTGCTCCTCCCTCATTGCTCTTTGATCTTCTCTAATTTCATGGAGGATGATGGAGTGATCTTGATGTTCCACCCTTAATTGTCCCATGCTGGAACTTAATTCTCCTAGGGAGGTGTTGATTTGCTCCCAAAAATTCTGTGGAGGAAAGTGCATCCCTTGAGGCATCTCAGGGATTTCTTGGTGATGAGCTTCTTCATGTGTCTCTTGAGATCCATGAATAGGCTCTCTTGTTTGCTCCATCCTTTTCTTAATGATGGGCTTGTCCTCTTCAATGAGGATATCTCCCTCTATGTCAATCCCAGCCGAATTGCATAGGTGACAAATGAGGTGAGGAAAGGCTAACCTTGCCATAGTGGAGGACTTGTCACCCACCTTGTAGAGTTCTTGAGGTATAATCTCATAAACCTCCACTTCCTCCCCAATCATGATGCTATGGATCATGATGGCCCGGTCTATTGTAACTTCAGACCGGTTGCTAGTGGAAATGATTGAGCGTTGAATAAACTCCAACCATCCTCTAGCTACAGGCTTAAGGTCCAGTCTTCTCAGTTGAACCGGTTTGCCTTTTGAGTCAATCTTCCATTGAGCTCCTTCCACACATATGTCCATAAGGACTTGGTCCAACCTTTGATCAAAGTTGACTCTTCTTGTGTAGGGGCGTGCGTTCTCTTCCATCATTGGCAAGTTGAACGCCAACCTCACATTTTTTGGACTAAAATCTAAGTATTTCCCCCGAACCATGGTGAGATAATTCTTTGGGTTCGGGTTCTTACTTCGATCATGGTTCCTAGTGATCCATGCATTAGCATAGAACTCTTGAACCATTAGAATTCCGACTTGTTGGATGGGGTTTGTTAGAACTTCCCAACCTCTTCTTTGGATCTCATGCCGGATCTCTGGATACTCATTTTTCTTGAGTTTTAAAGGGACCTCGGGCATCACCTTCTTGTTGGCCACAACATCATAGAAGTGGTCTTGATGGGCTTTGGAGATGAATCTTTCCATCTCCCATGACTCGGAGGTAGAAGCTTTTGTCTTTCCTTTCCCTTTTCGAGAGGATTCTCCGGTCTTAGGTGCCATCAATGGTAATGGAAAAACAAAAAGCTTATGCTTTTACCACACCAAACTTAGAATATTGCTCGCCCTCGAGCAAGAGAAGAAAGAAAAGAAGAAGAAGAAGAAGATATGGAAGAGAGGGAGAGAGGGTTGTGTTGTGTGAGAATGAAGAAGAATGGAGAGGTTTATATAGTGGAGGGAGAGGGGTTAAGGTTTGGCCATATGAGGTGGGTTTGGGTGGGAAAGTGATTTTGAATTTTGAAGGTAGGTGGGGTTTATGAGGTAGGTTTATGGGGAAGAGTGGATGGATGTGAGGTGGTGAATGGGTAATAGGGAAGAGAGAGATTGAGGTGATTGGTGAAGGGTTTTAGGGAAAGGTGTTTATTGGGAAGAGAGGATGAATGAGAAGAGGGGAGAGTATGAGTGGAGGTAGATGGGGATCCTGTGGGGTCCACAGATGCTGAGATGATCTTGTGGGGTCCACAGATCCTGAGGTGTCAAGAATTTACATCCCTGCACCATTGAGGCATGTAAAATGCCTTTGCATGCAATTCTGGCGTTGAACGCCAGTTCTATGCTTGTTTCTGGCGTTCAGCGCCAGCTCTTCTCAGGGTGCATTCCTGGCATTTGAATGCCAGGATGTTGCTTGTTTCTGGCGTTCAATGCCAAATCCATGCTTTGTTCTGGCGTTGAACGCCAGCCAGATGCTCCTTACTGGCGTTTAAACGCCAGTAAGTACTTCCTCCAGGGTGTGATTTTTCTTCTGCTGTTTTTGATTCTGTTTTTAATTTTTGTATTTATTTTGTGACTCCACATGATCATGAACCTAATAAAACATGAAAGAACAATAAAAATAAAATTAGATAAATAAAAATTGGGTTGCCTCCCAACAAGCGCTTCTTTAATGTCAATAGCTTGACAGTGGGCTCTCACGGAGCCACACAGGTGATCAGGTCAATTTTATAGACTCCCAACACCAAACTTAGAGTTTGGATGAGGCCTCCCAACACCAAACTTAGAGTTTGACTGTGGGGCTTTAGTTGACTCTGTACTGAGAGAAGCTTTCTATGCTTCCTCTCCATTGTTACAGAAGGAGATTCTTGAGTTTTAAACACAAGGTTGTCCTCATTTAGTTGAAGGATCAATTCTCCTCTGTCTACATCAATCACAGCTCTTGCTGTGGCTAGGAAAGGTCTTCCAAGGATGATGGATTCATCCTCATCCTTCCCAGTGTCTAGGATTATGAAATCAGTAGGGATGTAAAGGCCTTCAACCTTTACTAACACATCCTCTACTAGTCCATAAGCCATTTTCATAGATTTGTCTGCCATCTCTAATGAAATTCTGGCAGCTTGCACCTCAAAGATTCCCAGTTTCTCTATTACAGAGAGGGGCATGAGGTTTATCCCTGACCCAAGGTCACATAGAGCCTTTTCAAAGGTCATGGTGCCTATGGTACAAGGTATTAAGAACTTTCCAGGATCCTGTTTCTTCTGAGGCAATCTCAGTTGATCCAGATCACTCAGTTCATTGGTGAGCAAGGGAGGTTCATCTTCCCAAGTCTCATTACCAAATAATTTGGCATTTAGCTTCATGATTGCACCAAGGTACTTGGAAACTTGCTCTTCAGTAACATCCTCATTCTCTTCAGAAGAAGAATATTCATCAGAGCTCATGAAGGGCATAAGGAGATTCATTGGAATCTCTATGGTCTCTAGATGAGCCTCAGATTCCTTTGGCTCCTCAAAGGGAAACTCCTTGTTGATCACTGGACGTCCCAGGAGGTCTTCTTCACTGGGATTCACGTCCTCTTCCTCCCCTGTAGGTTTGGCCATGATGGTTATATCAATGGCCTTGCACTCTCTCTTTGGATTCTCTTCTGTATTGCTTGGGAGAGTACTAGGAGGAGTTTCAGTGATCTTCTTACTCAGCTGGCCCACTTGAGCCTCCAAATTTCTAATGGAGGACCTTGTTTCATTCATGAAACTCAGAGTGGCCTTAGATAGATCAGAGACTAAATTTGCTAAGCTAGATGGATTCTGCTCAGAATTCTCTGTCTGTTGCTGAGTGGATGATGAAAAAGGTTTACTATTGTTAAACCTGTTTCTTCCACTATTAGTAAAGCCTTGTTGAGGCTTTTGTTGATCCTTCCATGAGAAATTTGGGTGATTTCTCCATGAGGAGTTATAGGTGTTTCCATAAGGTTCACCCATATAATTTACCTCTGCTATTGCAGGGTTCTCAGGATCATAAGCTTCTTCTTCAGAAGATGCCTCTTGAGTACTGTTGAATGCAGCTTGCATTCCATTCAGACTCTGAGAAATCATATTGACTTGCTGAGTCAATAGTTTGTTCTGAGCCAATATGGCATTCAGAGCATCAATTTCAAGAACTCCCTTCCTTTGAGGCGTCCCATTACCTATAGGATTCCTCTCAGAAGTGTACATAAACTGGTTGTTAGCAACCATGTCAATGAGTCATTGAGCTTCTGAAGGCATTTTCTTTAGGTGGATGGATCCACCTGCAGAAGTATCCAACGACATCTTAGCTAATTCAGATAGACCATCATAGAATATATCCAGGATGGTCCATTCTGAAAGCATGTCAGAAGGACACTTTTTGGTCAGTTGCTTGTATCTCTCCCAAGCTTCATAGAGGGATTCAGACTTCTAGGAAAAGTCAAGAACTGACTTAAGAACGTCTAGACACTATGACAATTCTGGTTACCCCAACTGGGGCTCCAGATGTCCGAATACGAAAAGGGCAAACGACATTCTCTGTCTCGATCTCACACCAACCTGAGAGTTGGGTTTCTATCGGACTTGAGAACCCTATTCGACCAGTGCCGAAAGAATCGGTTCAAGAAAGGAGGAGTTTTCGAATCATTCGAATCTCACCTACAAGTTTGGAAGTCTGTCTTTCTTCC
>NC_029787.2:45960709-45971611 GCF_000816755.2 Arachis ipaensis | reverse complement strand
ACAGAGAGGGAGGTGGTGTTCGAATTTTTGGGTGAAAGAGAAGTGTTAGTAGATGAATAAATAAATAGAAGGAGATGAGATGTGAGAGAATTCGAAAATTAAAAATTGAAATTAAATTAAATTTAAAATATTTAGTTAATCAAAATGAGATTTTGAAAAAGAGGGAGGTATTTTCGAAAATTTAAGAGAGATTAAATTAGTTAGGTGGTTTTGAAAAAGATATGATTGAAACAAAAAGATGAGATTGATTGAAAAAGTTTTGAAATTTGTTTTTGAAAAAGATATGATTGAAATTTAAAAAGATATGATTGAAACAAAAAGATAAGATTTGAAAATCAATTTTAAAAAGATAAGAAGTTAGAAAAAGATTTTATTTTAAAGTTGATTACTTGACTAACAAGAAACTAAAAAGATATGATTCTAGAGTTTAAAGATTGAACCTTTCTTACTAGGCAAGTAACAAACTTAACATTTTTGAATCAATCACATTAATTGTTAGTAATATTTTCGAAAATTATGAGATAGAATTAAGAAAAAGATTTTTGAAAAATATTTTTATAATTTTCGAAAATAAATAAGAAAAAAATGAAAAAGATTTGATTTTGAAAAAGATAGGATTTTCAAATTGAAAATTTGATTTGACTCATAAGAAACAACTAAATTTTAAAAAGTTTTGAAAAAGTCAACTTAAGTTTTCAAAAATTTATGAGTGAAAAAGGGAAAAATATTTTTTTATTTTTGAATTTTTAATGATGAAAGAGAAAAACATAAAAAAATGACTCACAACATGAAAATTATGAATCAAAACACATGATGCATGCAAGAACACTATGAATGTCAAGATGAACACCAAGAACACTTTGAAGATTATGATGAACATCAAGAACATATTTTTGAAAAATTTTTTATGCAAAGAAAACATGCAAGACACCAAACTTAGAAATTTTTAATGTTCAGACACCATGAATGCAAAAATGCACATGTAAAACAAGAAAAGACACAAAATAAGAAAACATCAAGATCAAACCAGAAGACTTACCAAGAACAACTTGAAGATCATGAAGAACACTATGAATGCATAAATTTTTGAAAAATGCATACATTTTTAGAAAAAATGCAATTGATACCAAACTTAAAAATTGACTCAAGACTCAAACAAGAAACACAAAATATTTTTGATTTTATGATTTTATTATTATTATTATTATTATTATTATTTTTGAAAGATTTTTGAAGAAAATTTTTTTTTTGAAAATAAAACAAAAAGAAAATTACCTAATCTGAGCAACAAGATGAACCGTCAGTTGTCCAAACTCGAACAATCCCCGACAACGGCGCCAAAAACTTTGTATGCAAAATCGTGATCATTCCATTCCTTGGTAACGGTGATAAAAACTCAATACACACGTTCATGATCTTATATCTGTTTCAAAACTTCGTACAACTAACCAGCAAGTGTACTGGGTCATCCAAGTAATAAACCTTACGTGAGTAAGGGTCGATCCCACGGAAATTGTCGGCTTGAAGCAAGCTATGGTCACCTTGTAAATCTCAGTCAGGCGGATTAAACTGTATTAAGAAATTATAGTGAATGAAAATAAATAAAATATAAAATAGGATAGTGGTACTTATATAATTCATTGGGGAGAATTTCAGATAAGCGTATAGAGATGCTTTCGTTCCTCTGATCTCTGCTTTCCTGCTGTCTTCATCCAATCAATCATACTCCTTTCCATGGCAAGCTTTATGTAGGGCATCACCATTGTCAATGGCTACATCCCATCCTCCTGTGAAAATGGTCCAATGTGCTGTCACTGCATGGCTAATCATCTATCGGTTCTCGATCATACTGGAATAGGATTTACTATCCTTTTGCGTCTGTCACTACGCCCAGCATTCGCGAGTTTGAAACTCGTCACAGCCATCCCTTCCCAGATCCTACTCGGAATACCACAGACAAGGTTTAGACTTTCCGGATCTCAGGAATGGCCATCCATGGGTTCTACCTTATACCACGAAGATGCTAATAACTCGGACTCGGTCCCCTGTATTAGATATCCAAGAGATATCCATTCAATCGAAGGTAGAACGGAAGTGGTTGTCAGGCACGCGTTCATAGGAGAATGATGATGACTTTGTCACGATCATCACATTCATGTTGAAGTGTGAATGAATATCTTAGAAGCGGAATAAGTTGAATTGAATAGAAAAACAGTAGTACTTTGCATTAATCCTTGAGGAACAGCAGAGCTCCACACCTTAATCTATGGTGTGTAGAAACTCTACCGTTGAAAAATACATAAGTGAAAGGTTCAGGCATGGCCGAATGGCCAGCCCCCATGATCTAAGAACTAAACGTCCCAAGATGTCTAATACAATAGTAAAAAGTCCTATTTATACTAAACTAGTTACTAGGGTTTACAGAATTGAGTAAATGATGTAGAAATCTACTTCCGGGGCCTACTTGGTGTGTGCTTGGACTGAGCTTGAAGTTTACACGTGGAGAGGTCTTTCTTGGAGTTGAACGCCAGTTTGTAACATGTTTCTGGCGTTGAACTCTACTTTGCAACTTGTTCCTGGCGCTGAACGCCAGACTACAACATGGAACTGGCATTCAACGCCAGTTTACGTTGTCAATCCTTATTCAAAGTATGGACTATTATATATTTCTGGAAAGCTCTGGATGTCTACTTTCCAACGCAATTTGAAGCGTGCCATTTGGAGTTCTGTAGCTCCAGAAAATCCACTTTGAGTGCAGGGAGGTCAGAATCCAACAGCATCTGCAGTCCTTCTTCAACCTCTGAATCTGATTTTTGCTCAGGTCCCTCAATTTCAGCCAGAAAATACCTGAAATCACAGAAAAACACACAAACTCATAGTAAAGTCCAGAAATGTGATTTTTAATTAAAAACTAATAAAAATATACTAAAAACTAACTAAATCATACTGAAAACATACTAAAAACAATGCCAAAAAGCGTATAAATTATCCGCTCATCAAGGGCCACGACCAAGACTCTAAAAGTTGTGTTCAATAATTAAAAAGGAACTGAACTTGGAGAGTCAGTAATATCATCTGGATTCTAAGTTCCTAAAGAGACCAACCATTCTGAGTTTTAGTGGATAATGAGATGCCAAAACTATTCAGAAGCAAAAAGCTACTAAGTCTCGCTCATCTAATTGAAACTAAGCTTCATTGGAAACTCTGAGATTTATTGTATCTTACTCTTCTTTTTATCCTAATTTGTTTCTAGTTGCTTGGGGACAAGAAACAGTTTAAGTTTGGTGTTGTGATGAGTGGATATTTTATACGCTTTTTGGCATCATTTTCATATAGTTTTTAGCATGTTTTGTTTAATTTTTATTAAGTTTTCATAGGTTTTAGTGTAAAATTCACATTTTTATATTCTACTTTGAGTTTGTATATTTTTGTGCAATTTCAGGTAATTTCTAGCTCAAATTGAGGAGGTGGAGCAAAAGTTAGCAAAAGTCTGATTCAGAGACAGAGAAAGCACTGCAGATGTTGTCCGGATCTGACCTCCTTGCACTTGAAAGAGCTTTTCTGGAGCTACAGAAGTCCAAATGGAGCGTTCTCAATGGCTATGGAAAGCTGACTTCTAGAGCTTTCCATCAATGTATAATAGTTTATACTTTGCTTCAGATTAGAAGGCCCAAAACTGGCGTCCAACACCAGCCTCCTGCCCCATTCTAGGTGTCCAGCGCCCAAAGGAGGAGACCAGGCGCCCAAACACCGAAAGAGGACCTCTAGCCAGCGTTCAATGCCCTAGAGGCCTCCTAACACGTGGATCTCATCAAAGATCAGCCTAAACACTCACCAAGTGGACCCCGAAAGTGGATTTTAGCACTAAAAAGACTATTTTACGCTTACTAGTCATTAGTTTAGTATTTAAGGGAGAAGATCACACTTGTTTAGGATCTCTTCTAGCATATTTCGAATTCTATGCTTGTATTTTCTATCAGTATGAGTTTCTAAACTTCCTAAGTTGAGGGGAGGAGCCCTGCTGAGTTCTATGAATTAATAAAAGTATTACGGTTTCTCTTCAATCCATGTTTGATTCAATTCTAAGCTATATATTTGTTCTTCAACTTGATGAATGGGATGATCCGTGACAATCAGCTGTGTTTTTCATACTAAGATTGCATGCCTGACAACCACCCGTGTCTTCTTGCGTTCGTGTGAATATGTGACTGGAAAGCATTGAACCGCCAGCTTGATTATACATCTCTCAAACGTTTAATCCACAACTTCATTGGGGACTTCTCGAGACACCAGTTCAACCGAGGTATAGGGAGATTAGGGTCTCTATGGTAGAGGCTAGTACCCAAAGGCACAGCATTCTCTGATCTGGAAGATCCAACCTTATCTGTGGCATTTTGAATAGGATCATTAAGGAGAATGGACTGCAGGAGGTTCACCCTCAATCAAACTGGATGCGCACTAACCCTGGTGTTCAGATCTGGAGGATTATTGGTGGCTGCTCAAACCAGCATCAATCACATACAGCCTATCATAGAAGAAATCATTCACAATTGAAGAAGACAGTAAGACCAGAGTTAATCCAGAAGGACAAAGCAACTTCAAACCTTAACCATATAAAATTTAAGATTATCATTGTAAACATATCAACCTAGTTCAGATCTCACAAATTCAACAACTCTTCTAGCCGCCTGACTAAGACCTGCAAGATAACCATAGCTTGCTTCAAACCACAATCATCGTGGGATCGACCCTAACTCACTCAGGTATTACTTGGATGACTCAGTGCACTTGCTGGTTTAGTTGTACGAAATGTGGGGATTCGTGCACCAGTCATCCCACTTTGCTGCTAATTTGCCATGAGCAGGTGGTCATCGTGCAGCTTCAGTTCCTCTTAAGACGAGGTTACCAACTTGAAATATATGAGGTTGGACTTTGGCATTGTATCGCCGAGCTATTTGTTGTTGCATAGCTTAGTGTTTGACTACAGCCAAGTTTTGAATTTCTTCTATAGTATCGAACTCCATAAGTCTAGCTTGTGAGTTTTGATCATCAGAGGTGAAATGTGCGCGTAAAGAGGCTTGACAAATTTCTACAGGGATCATGGTGTGGCATTCATAGACTAATTGGAATGGTATTTCTCGAGTTGTAGATTGAATAGTAGTGTTATATCCCTATAAAATTTCAGGTATAAGGTCGACCCATAATCCTTTAGCATCATCGAGCTTCTTTGTTAGAGCATGTAAAATCACCTTATTAGTAGCTTCAGGTAGCCCATTTGATTGTGGGTGTTCTACTAAGGAGATATGTTTATTGAACCTTAAAGTTCTATGAAAAGGCAACAAAATTTTTGTCAACAAATAAACTGCCGATCATTGTTAGTAATAATGTGTTGTGGAATACCAAATCTACAGATAATATTTTTCTAAACAAAAGAAATTATTTTGTCCAAAGTTAATTTTGCTAATGGTTAAGCTTTAACCCATTTTGAAAAATAACTGATTCCAACAAGAAGAAATTTTACTTGACCAGGAGTTAAAGAAAATGCTCATAAAGCATCTATCCCCCACTTATTAAATGATCAACTTACCTCAATCGAATGTGATAACTTAGTTAGTCCCACAGGCTAGTCTTTCAAAGAGAACAGGGGATTCGTTCACAAGAGAAGATCCAATTCTTTCACACGGAAGGACTATCTCTTATTGGCTTAGCCTTTCGAGTTGCGAGTTGAAGGTACGTCGTTAGGCTGCTCATTCTGCTCTCATTCCTGGTAAATCCCAATTCTTCCTGAAAATAAAAGAGGACATTCACAACCTATTCTTTGTGCGTGGGTGTGGACATAAATTACTAAGGTAAGATAACAACAGATAAGAGGAAAGGGCTTACGCCGAATGCCAACCGAAACCCTATCTTCTTTGAAAAAAAAAAGTAAGAGAAAAAGAAATTCTCTTGAAGTAAAGCACTGAACGAAACCTGCATTTGACAAACAGGATTGAGTTTCAAGGGGGGAGCGAAAGCCTTACTCTTGGACAACGGGATAGATCTATACACAATATTCATTGCCTCGACTAGCATTAAGACATTCCATAGCCTTTCATGCTGACTTACCAAGAGAGGTCTCCAGTAAATAAAGGTATGGTACTAGCAGTTAAAAAAATTCAGTTAATAAGAAGAAAAGAGCTAAAGCCGGAAAAGAGCTAGAGCATCTTCATGGCGATCGCTAGGTAAGTCTCCTAGAATGGCAGGATGGTGCCACCCGTCCAGAGTGGCCCTTTTCATTCTACTTGTGTATAATGGGGGGACACAAGGCTCTCATCGGCTTTGAGCTCTTCTCCCGATGCCTTCATGCTCCTTTACCGAGCATAGGACTAGCTTGATTATGAATTATAGGTGCATGCTTTTGACAATGATCACAAAGCCTTATTTTGTCTTTATAATCACGTTATAAAGTCAGCCAAAAGAAACTTGCACGAAAAATCTTATAGGCTAAACTTTGGCTTTCAACATGAGTGCTACAAACTACTTCATGTGCTTCAGCAAGTGCTAAGTCTGCTTCTAATGGGCTCACATATTTTAAGAGAGGATATGAGATTCCTCTCTTATAAAGGTCAGTGCCAAGTAAGGTAATAAAGACAGTCTATCTTTTAAATTTCCTCTGATTAGGTATCTCAGATGGAATTTCTTTTGTTTACAAATAAGAAATATATGAGATCTCCAATCTGATGCCTAAAATATACTTAAAATAGGGGGTAGATATACACTAAGAGTTGTTAGTGTAGGCTATAATGAGGATGCATCATGAGAATGTGGACGAGTAGTAACTGACTTAGATAAAACATCTGCTTGTCTATTTTGTTTCCTAGGTATATATTGCATATCAAATTTTTCAAAATAGGATATTAAATGTTTGATAGCAGTCAAATATGTTTCTAATAAGGATTCTTTTACTTGGAAGAAATTGTTTACCTACTGTATCACAAGTAAAGAGTCACAATAAACAACAATATGCCAAACCTGCAGGTCTTTTGCCAAATATAACCCAGCTAAGAGTGCTTCATACTCAGCTTGATTGTCACTTGCTTTAAAAAGAATGAATGCTCTAATACAACTCCTTGGCCATCTTAAAAGGATACCTACTTCACATACCTTAGGGTTAGAAGCACCATCCACATATAGGGTCCATGTGGGGATGAGATCTTCGCATCAGCGGTAGTGAATTCGGTAAAGAAAGCAGCTAAATGTTGAGATTTCAATGACCCCGTGACTGATATTTGATATCAAACTCTGATAACTCAATGGACCACTTAATAAGTCAGCCTGCTAGTTTGGGCTAAGCAAGGACTTGTTGTAGGGATTTCTCGGTGCGAAAAATGATTGTATGACTTTGGAAATAAGGTTACTATCGTCAAGTTGAATAAGCAAGAGTCAAGGCGAGCTTTTCAAGTTTTAGATAGCAAAGCTCGGAATGCTGGAGAGACTTGCTAACAAAATATACAAGGCACTGATGCTTCTCAATTTTTGTAACAAGAATAGAACTTATAGCTATATTAGAGATAGATAAATACACAAGTAAAGATTTACTTAGTTCAGGACGCTTTAAAATTGGTGGGGAAGAAAGAATGCACTTAAAGACAGTATTTTTCTTTGATCTCCGAGCTTGCCGAAACTCTTCAACTTCCATTTGTCCTTTGGCCTTTTTCATGGAATTCAGCGAGAGTTTTTGGCTTAGTGACAGCAATGGTTTCTTGAAACTTTTCTTGCTGAAGTCCACTTTTGATGGCATGGAGATGCACCTCAGGAATATTCATTGCGATCTTTGTAAATCGAGTGACATAGTCTCGTAAGCTCTTATGTTGTCCTTGCTTAATTGTGATTAGATAATCAGAGTCATATAGGTATATGGAGGAGGCCACAAATTGACCCACATAAAGCTTGGCCAAAACTTGAAAGCAAGAAATAGAACTTGCTGGTAAAGAAGAAAACCAATCAAGTACAGCTGTATCCAAAAAAGTAGGTAAATAACGACATAAAATAGGATTAGAAGCACCATTAACAAACATTATGGAACAAAATTTTTGTATATGTTTCTTTGGACCAAGTCCATCATATGGCTTCAAAGTTAAAGGTAAAGCAAAGTGTCGAGGAAGCTGAAAATTCATGACTTCGGTAGTGAATGGACCAGCAATGCTTTGTCTGTCCATCTAAGCTGTAGGTTGAGTATTGTCTTGCTATTGTGTTTCCGAAACATGAGTTAGATTAGAGTTTTCTATCTCCTCTTTATCGTCCTCATCACCTTCATTATTTTCATTGTTGGTTATCCGAGCATTAGTAAGTTCGGCTAACTAATTTGCCATTCGCTGATTTTATGTCTCCACACGTTGATTGACTTGTTGCAGTTATGTCACCATACGAAGAAGCTCGGATAGTCTTGGAGGAGATTAATTATCAAACATGGTCTTAAGAATTAGAGCGCAAAGAAAAATTTAATTTTTCAACCCATGATAGGCGCCAATTATTTTTGTCCTGCTATGGAGATTGCCACATATAGCTTGTCTTCCTCCAGATGATATGCTCAATTTTTGAGCTGGAAGAGATCTACATCGGTCATCAAAGAATAACAAGTGTTATGAATACCTACAAAAGGTACTTCGATACTCAAGTTAGTTTATAAGATATTTTCTTATGAATCAATCAATTGGAATTTCGCATATACCTTGTCCTTCTCTTTAGGTTGTTTTTATAATGTAGAGAGAAATATGACCATCATCCATTTTGATTATGATATTTATGAGAATAAAATTTCGTTACTATTTCTTTCATCATTTATGATTATTCGTTTCAATATCCGAGTTATAATGGATGGATCAATGGAGTTTATATATAATTAAAATTTTAAATTCACCCGTGATTAACTCTCGCTTTATCACTTCATCAATTTTTTTCGTTTAGAGATCTATTCAACAATTGTATGGAATTGATTGGATGTTGAGCACCTTTAGCTAGTCATCGTATTTCCCATTAGATGTGTATATGTATGTTCACCTAAAGCCACACACTTTCTTTGCAGTACACTATTGCTTAAAATAAAAAGACCTATACATGCCTTGAGTAAGAAAAATTAAAATAAAATATCACAATTTTATCCCACAAAAATTGCCTACTTTTAAAATTCTCTATTCCAGGTCCAGTGTTCCTCTTTTTTTCACAACCTCAAATCACAGACACAAACACAATCTTTCTCTGTTTCTCACATGATCCTCAACTTGTGTCCTATTATATATCTCTTGCAGCTTTTGACATTTGATGTCCCAACATTACAGCTATTCACCACCCTTAAACTAAACCTCAGTGTCCTCTTTCCTCCTATCACCAAATCTCACACATGCACACAAAATTTCCCTCTTTCTCTGCTCTAACATGTTTCTCTGCTTCAATGTTCCCCTATAAAAAGTACATCGTAGTAGTAGTAGTGTGCACTGACACTTGACTAGATGTACATAATGGAGAAGGAGGAGAACTTAACCTACCTACAAAGTAAAAGAACCCCTTCTTTCTCTTCCACCCTCTTAGATGCCATATACCGTTCAATTGACGGATCAAAATCTGACCTTGACAATCATCAACAAGTGGGTCATCATCATCATCACTTGAATGAAGAAAAAACCAACCCAACCACCACCATGAAACATAACCATGGTGGGGTTGGGGGTGGGGGTGGTAGAGGCAACAACAAGAACAAGAACAAGAACAAGAAGGAGAAGATGAATAATCATCTTTGTCGTCACGCAGTGATGCTAAATGATGAATTCTCTCATCAAATCTTCACGAACTCTGTCACCTCATCAGCCTCCTCAGAATGTAGCTATGGTGTTGGTGCAACATTTTCATCATCGTCAAAGCAGCAGAGGAAGAAGAAGAATCAGAAAAAGCAGCAGAAGAAGAAGGAAAAGCGTGCTGGTGATAGCGATGGCGATGGTGATAGTGATAGATTTGCAAGGAGCAAGCTAAGAGCATTGAAAATGTACGGCGAATTGAACCGGAAAGTTAAGCAACCAATCTCTCCGGGAAGCCGAATAGCTAGCTTCCTGTGTTCAATCTTCAACTCTGGAAGCGTGAAGAAGGCCAAGAAGATGTGTTACGTTGGAGCAGTTGATGATGTAAACTTAACATTCCAACACAAATCCAAGTCGCCATGTTTTTCTTCTTCTTCTTCATCAACAACAATGGCGGCGGCTTCGTTTTCAAGAAGGTCTTGCACCAGCAAAACCTCATCATCATCTTCATCAAACGTGAAGAGCGACAATAATAATAATAATGGAGTCAAAAGATCTGTGAGATTTTACCCAGTTAGCTTAATTCTTGGGGAGAATGATTCTCAACAACAGAGGTACAGTGCTTATAGTGAGAAAGATCCAAGCTTGTTTCCATTGAATGTTAGAAAGATTACAAGAAGTTCTATTTCTTGCATAGAAGCAAGAGAAAATCATTCTTCACGTGAAGGTAATGATGGTAAATTCGAGTATATTAGTGGGTATTATGGTAATTGTGAAGATGAGGATGTGGACCAGGATGAGGATGAGGATGCTTTGAGTTATTCAAGTTCTGATCTGTTCGAATTAGATCATATTATTTGTGGAGCTGAAGGAAGGTACCAAGAAGAACTTCCGGTTTATGAGACTACAAATTTAGAAACCAACAAGGCCATTGCTAATGGTCTTTGTTCCCAGGAAAATTTTTAATTAGTTCATGTTAGTTTTTCTTTAAATTTCGTTGTACACTTTTTTTTAATTTATTTTCGAAAGGTCTAAAATTTATGATTTAGAGTTGATGATTTAAGATTTAAAATTTATAATTTAAGATAAAAACTTAAAAAATATTAATTGTTGTTGACAAAAAAAATTGACT
>NC_029787.2:45954119-45958674 GCF_000816755.2 Arachis ipaensis | reverse complement strand
GTGTTTAGAAACATTTAGGTTAATAACCCTAATTAATCAACAAGAACAGTATAACCAATAAACAAAAGTATAAATAAAAAAGATTATTGTTGAATAACATTTAAACAGTGGTTACTTTCATAAAATTATTTTTATGTGAATATGATATTACAAATTATTAGATAGTTCAATTAAATATTAATTGTTAGAACGATGGGTATGTCTAAAACGAGCACAACAATTGTATGTTTATTGGATGCGCCACATTTATATAGACCATTAGATTTAATTAGATGAAAATCAAAGGCTAATATGAAAGAAGATCGTTGATGGACTCTAATAAATACAGAATATCTTACTACATAAATAAATGCTTTAAATGACAATACTTTTTTTTTGGTGACTAAATGACAATACTTTAATACGCAATACTTTAAATGGCGACAGAATCTTTTATTCTTAAATAATTAAATATAAAATATATAAAGACAAAAATATGAGTATTTTTTATTCAATAAGATTAGTTATTATAGAATAAATTTTTATAATATTAAAAAATTATATTAAAATAAAATTTTAAACTGTAGCTCTTTTGTAAAGAAAATATATTCTTGCAATTAGAAGAAAAACTACAAAATAACATTAGTATAATAAGTGGTTACATTTGTAATGTTTTACAAATGGAAACAAAGTAGTTATTATACCTAATTGAATTTGATCAAAAATCTATTTTCAAGAAATATTAAAAACTACATTAAAACTTGGGAAGCACAACAAAATAAAATATCAATGAAAAAATAAATAAATTTTCATCAAAATATTTTAAAAATATAATTTATTTAAAATATTATATATAATACATGAAAATATTAACCTTTTTTCATTTTTTCATTTTTTTTAGAAAAACAGAATAAAAATAATATAATTCTAAATACATACCTATCACATTATATATTTACTTATATTAGTAAGACCTAAACTAATCAAACTTACATAATTAAAAATATACATATAAATAATATGTGCGTGAAAAGTAATCTTTTTTAATATATTTGTATTTATTTTAAACTATATTTAAATCAACAAATTAGTTGTGTAATATATATATTATACTCTTTTAATTTTTAGACATTTAGTTGTTACAAATATAAATACAATTTTATTTCCCGTTTTAGTATTGTTTTTAATATTTTTAATATCTCCGGTGTAAAGCTCTTTTGTAAAGAAAATGTATTCTTGCAATTAGAAGAAAAACTACAAAATAACATTAGTATAATAAGTGGTTACATTTGTTTTACAAATGGAAATAAAGTAGTTATTATGCCTAATTGAATTTGATCAAAAATCTATTTTCAAGAAATATTAAAAACTACATTAAAACTTGGGAAGCACAAAAAAATAAAATAAATATCAATGAAAAAAATAAATAATTTTTCATCAAAATATTTTAAAAATATAATTTATTTAAAATATTATATATATAATACATGAAAATATTAACCTTTTTATTTTTTCAATTTTTTTTAGAAAAACGGAATAAAAATAATATAATTCTAAATACATGCCTATCACATTATATATTTACTTATATTAGTAAGACCTAAACTAATCAAACTTACATAATTAAAAATATAAAATATATAAATACAAAAAAAATAAAAGTATTTTAAAAATATTATGACATTTACACTAAATATAAGTAAATATAAANNNATTCTGTTAACCTTTAAAGAAGTATTAATGTATTACCATTTAAAGCATTTATTTATGTACTAAGATATTTTGTATTTATTAGAGTCCATCAATGCTCTTCTTTCATATTAACTTTTGATTTTCATATAATCAAATCTAATGGTTTATATAAATATGGCGCATCCAATAAACACATAATTGTTGTGCTTGTTTTAGATATACCCTATCTCTAACTATCTAACAATTTATAATATTATCTTTTGATGATGTTTTTTATGGAAGTAATCACTGATTTAAATGTAGATTAAAAAAATTATGTATTTGTTGTTGCAAAGTATGAAATAGGCTGGAATTAGGGTTTCATTAGCATAAGCATGCTTGGAATAGTAAACTGATTTTGTAACGAATTGAGTAGTTGCATAATGAGTGTGGATCGGAAAAAGCTGGAAGCACTGAGATTGGAGCCTTACGTGCCAATAAAAACAGGATATAAAGCAACAAAAGAAGGTTTAATTTTTCTTCTAAGAAAAGATAAAATAAAGAAATGGAAGTTAAATGGTAATTAATTGCCCAACAACTCTTTTATTCACTTAGAATGTAATCGTTTCAATGATAAGATAATTGAAGTAATAAACGATAATGCTAGATAGTGAAAAAGTAATTATAATATAGAAATAGTAAGTAAAAAATTTTTACTTTTTTTATAAGTAAATGATATATATTTTTTTTATCTTTTATCCTTTTTATCACCTATTTTTTTTTTATTTATGGATGTTATGAGTAAATTTATCAATTGAATAAATTAATTTAAGAATTTGACATTTTTTTCAAAATTCAATTATGATAAAATTTAAAAACATCTATGTTAACTTGATAGTTACTTATACAATAACTAAAAAATGATATGTGTATGGATGAAATATCTAATAAATATGAATTTAATTTTTAGATGTTAGTTGTATGTAATTATAGAGGTTATGTATATGAACTTATTATGAATGTTATGTATACAATATAATTATAAATGTGCATAAAAACCATAGTTCTAAAAACCCAACTAGACTGGCCGGTTCAACTGGGAATCGGTCACCAAGTCAGTCCGGTTAGTTTTTTAAATCGCTTGGCAAAAAACCGGTCAAAGAACCGGTCGAACCGACAGTTAACCGAGGAACCATTGAAACTGGCCGATTTTTTTAAAGGATTTCCGATTCGGAACCCCCTTTAAATGGAAATGTTTTATAGTTTATATATACAAAAACAAACCCTGAATTGCTACCCAAGACCCGCAACCCACTCCCACCCCTCTCGGCCTCTCTTCTCTGAAACTGAAGAAAGTTTTGAAATTGAAAGAAAAAGAACTCTAGCCACCCAAAGCCACCCATAGCCACCGCAGCCCATAGCCCCACATCATTGTCATCGCTGAACCCTTCTCTCCCTTCTCTCTCTCTGTCGCCCTCTTTGTCTCTATGTTGCTGCTTCCTTGCTCCTCGCCGTGGGTCGTTGTCGCCGCTTCTCCGCTCCTTGTCATGGGTCGTCGCTGCTTCTCCCTTCCTCCCCTGTGTCGTTTTTGCTTCTCCCCTCCTCGTCGTTTCCGCTTCTCCCTTCCTCGCCGGTGTCGTTTCTTCTTCCCTTCTCCACACTGTATCTCGCCATTGTTGCTTCTCTTTTTCGTGTGGTATCTTGCAGTCTTAGTTTATTTCCATGGCTAAATTTTTCAAATTTTCAACCCTCGGATCTCAAGTCTCAAACTAACTCTCTCTGAATATCTCTCTGACTCTATTCCTCTAAAATTTGAAATTTATTCTGAATATGCATATGTATTATTGATGATTTTGAGTTTTGAGATATTAATTTTTTTGAATTTTTATTTGAATTCTGTCGTTGATGAGTTATAAATTCAATTGTTTAATTTATTAATTCTACTGAGATTGATTTTTAAATCCAATATGTTGTACTTGCTATTTTGGTGAATTGTTGTTTTGCTGTTATTGATTCAAAATAGAAATATTGTCACAATTCTACATTGAGTTGTTTATGCTGATTTTCTCTGATTTTGGATTGGTGATTCTAGTTGATGATTTTCTGATTTTGAATTGTTGATAGTGCTATGGTGCATGCTTCATTGCATTGTGCTGGACTGCTGAAATTTTTCTGATTTTGAGATGTTTATGGTTTGATTCTGATTGTTTTACTACATTGTGTTTATGCTGGAATTTTTTTGTTTATGCTGTTTTTTAATTATTTTATTGTTGATTTTTTGTGAATTTTTAATCATAAATTATAAAAAAATATTAAATTTAAATATTTAAAATTATATATTAAATATTTTATAATTTTATTATATATTTAATTAAATCGGTTGAATTTCGATTGAACTCTGATTGAATCTCTGAACCATTAAACCAGTCATTCTATCGGTTCATTGACCGGTTCGATTCTCGTAACCTTGATAAAAACACACAAAAAAAAAATTAAATCAGTTTATTACCATACCTCATCAAAACTAGCATGGTTTTTCATATTCTCAAAAGTTGATTGACTGGCAACAATCACATTGGGTGAGTCCATCTGTTATTCAAATTATTCTTCAACTCCTTTCGACATAGGTACCATATTAAGGTCGAATTCAAATGTCATATTATTTGCAATGATAAAAACGACTTCTTATATACGGCCTTCATAGTTCTTCTAACAATGATAAACCTACTAAATAAGACCTTTATGTTTACTAACTCTTAAAATGATAATAAATAAAATAAAAAAATTAAAAATCAATTACAATTAAAGTCATTTAATGAATATTATTATTACAGTTCTTTATTATTATTAATATTTATTGTATTCTTAAATATAAAATTTAAATTATAAAAGAGAATATTAAATA
>NC_029787.2:45953720-45954104 GCF_000816755.2 Arachis ipaensis | reverse complement strand
GTTACCAAACTTTTTTCATAAACAAATTTGGGAATAAAAATTTGTCATAAATTACACAACCAAAGCTTTTGGTGTCCGTTAAGTAAATCTTGTGTTTACTGTTTATGCTTTTTAAAATTATAAATATTTTATTTTATATTTGATACATCAAAAAGATTGCATGTATGTGTTCATAACTTTAAAAAATTAGATATATTTTTTTTAAAAAGTATTTAAAGAGATATTTTTTTAAATTCAAAATTAAAAAAATTAATATAAGATTTATTTGTGTAAATTTAAAAAAAAAATCTTATTTTAGGTGATTTTTTTTAAAAAATTTTTTAAAAAAATAACAAAAAAAAAATCTTCTATTAAAAACTCATCCAAACAAATCTTTAATATTTC
>NC_029787.2:45941729-45952736 GCF_000816755.2 Arachis ipaensis | reverse complement strand
CATAAATAAATATTTTGTGTATCATTGTATTTATATCTATTATGATCATTTTAAATTTTAAAAAAATTTTAATCAAAATAATTATTGTTAATTGTTCTCATTGAAAGTTATTTTTAGATGCAGTTTGATAAAATTTTTACTTATTAAAAATAGTTTATTATAGCTGTCATTTGTAAGATAACATTCTAAAAGCTACTGAACTTATGCACTGGCAGAGCTAGAGTAGTTTCTTGTAGGGAGCAAATATAAAAAAATATAACTTTAGAAGGAGAGAAAAAATAAAACGAAGAGGTCTATGTAAAAATTAAAGGACTATATACATAGAAAGAATTTATTTATTTCATGTGAATATTATATTTTTATCTTCCGTAACTAATTAGTAGTTTCCATCTCCTCACTTAACTAAGGTGAATTATGATACTAACTAGCATGTCAATTGTTGACAAATCAACTGATTTTAGCTGCATTATTTGGAATGCTCTAATGAAAATTGGGTGAAGAGTTGCACAAGAATTTTTTCATATGCCTCTGTTTTGTGTTGTGAGTTTTTTTTTGTGATTTGAAGATGTAATAACACCCTATCACACTAAGCTTTACGCTTAAGTCGTAAAACAGAGGTAGTGTGGTATTACGACCTCTAAAATAAAATGAGTACATATAATAGCAGAAGAATTATAATATGCTAGGAGCCTTGAAGAATAGAGAAAACAAAAAGTCGCAAAATAAAAGCGCAACGCTCAAGGAACGAGTTAACTTGCGTGCTAAGGAAACCATAACTATTGAACATATGATAACAGAAGTAGGAATAGAGTGCCAAAGATACAAAATAACAAGCTCCTAATTCAGCCTGCGAAGTCAAGACTGGTCAAAGAATATTTACACATATATACATACATATCCAAAACCCATAAGTACATATACACAATCCTGCCTCTCCATCAACCTCTAAGAGGATAAAAAAGAACAAGTTATGCGGAGAGAAAGCTAAGTACATATATATATATACAACACATCATAACAAAATAACCCAGTAACCACTTCGCTTCAAGAGTCCAGACGCCTAACGAGAAGCCTCTCGACCTGCATCTGAAAAACAACAACATAATATGGAATGAGAACCGGAGGTTCTCAGTATGGTAAAGGTACCACACACATAATATATAAGGTCCTGGGAATGCCAGAGGCAATCCTAGAACGCCGACACTCAGATTATAGAGCTTAAAGTATTAAACAGAAGCTATAAAAGGTGGTTTACTAAGGATATTTAAACCTAACTTAACTTAACCTTAAATCTAAGTCCCATACTGCCATTCCTCCATACCTCCAGTTCCATCATGCATTTTCACAGACAAATAGACAGATAAAGGAAAACACAAGAAGGTTACAATTACTGCAGGTAACAAATACACATTTAGCATGGCAAGTACATATAGGCATACTCAAATAAAGCACAAGCAAGTAGCTCAAGTAATATGCATATGATGCATGCCTGTCCTATGGCTGATGAGGCTCATCTGTCGGTTATCCAGCCAACCCGACAAGTCTGAATTGTCCTTAGACTGTCCCCCAACGTGCATCCCCAAGAGTCTATGCATACCTTTATCTCAAATAATCAATATTACTCAATGGGGGTAACATTCCCGGGAATTTATATAGTGCCCGGTCACACTTACGTCGTAGGGTCAATAGAGTATCGAGTTTTCAATCTGGTACACGTGGTGGCAAGCCACGGCACTTAATCCAGGGAACCTCGTATCTCAGATCATTCAAATTCATAAGCCATATAAATAATTCAATTATAATTCATCAACATCCACATCATTATCAATCGCATCTCATTCATCATCATACATCAATCATATTCAATCCTTATCTTTCATTATTACACCTCCCATTCCGTCCATCAATAGTTCCAATTCAAAACGTAATTCATTCTTTTCTAAATGAATCAAACTTAAAACATGCTCATTTTCTTAATAACTCAAAATCAAACATATAACCTTTAAATCTAAATATTTTTAAATAATCATATAGCAAAATCTCTAATTTTTATAAAATTTCGGCAGCATCTCCTCTAAAACTCGGACTTTGCCACCCTTTTCGGGTCCAAACCTATATTCTTTTCAATTCAGCATACCCTTCCTCATCATCATAACAATCCCCACAATAAATCTACCTCAGATCAACAATTATACTCATACAATATTCAAATCCAACGACCAAAATTCAACTAAAAATCATAGTTCACAAATCCTAGGCTTTTAACACAAAATACCTCATTTTTCATTCAAAATTTCCATTCTAATTATTTTCAAACCTATTACCACAAGTCCAAATTGCCAACAATAATCCTCAACAAGCTCCATGTCTTTCCATCAATCATCATTCAACCAAACCAAAATATAGCCATATAATCAACAATTCAATCACATATCCTTTCAAAGATCCAACTAGCAACCAATATTATTTTACAAACAAATCACCAAACCAAACCAAGCATATTCATCAACCCATTACTAAACATTAAATATACACTTGCATTCCAACTTATTCTATGGTCATCTAGCCAAAGTTTTCACAGAACATTATATATTAAATGCAAGAAACCTAAACCATACCTTGGCCGATTCCCACGTAACGATTAAGGCACTTTAATTATAATAAACACAGCCCTTCCAAAACAAACACAGCCCTTCCAGAATTCAATAAACACTAGGCTCAGCTTTCTCTAAGTTCCAATATCCACAATTCCAAGCTCCAATTATTTATTCATAACCTAATACACATTCATAACACATATATATCCAATTTAATACTCAAAGCTCAAATTCAATGAAAATAAAATATAATTATCGTATCCTCACCTTACCCAAGCTTCATATAAGCAAGAGTGAACGTTTTTCTCAAGCTAATTGGATCCTAAAACATCAAAAATCAAAAAAATTCAATACCCCTTCTCAAAACTTGAAAATTGGGGGAAAAGAGTGGCTGAGAATATTTAAGGGCTTACCTATGAAATTATTCTGATAGAAATGTAAAGCTCGACGCGGTGAACACGTGGCCGCAAACGGTGCGGCGATCGGAGCTCGGATCGAGAAGTTACGACGCCTTGAACTTGGAACGAGGGTTCGGACCCTTTTCTTCTTCTCCCTGGATGCAAGCTTTCAGCGTCACGTTGCTGAAATGAGGGAGATGCAATGCGTGGGTTCATTTAATAGGTCAGTCCGGTTTGGATCCGGTTCAACCGGTTCGGCCTATTCGGTTTAATCTTGGACCGATTTTCTCAAAATTAGTGTCAAAATTCTCGTTTCGATGAGCTCTATCCTAATTTGATATAATATTCACATTTCTAATCCTCCTTATTAAAAACTAATTTATTGAATAATTATCTACTAATTTTACCGGGGTTTATATCCTATCCACCTAATAAAGAATTTTGCCCTCAAAATTCAGATGTAGTTAGTAGTTATCTGAAAAGAGATGTGGGTAATCCTTCCGTATATCTGATTCGAGTTCCAAAGTGTGTTCCTTAATACCAACTCGACTCCACATTACTCTTACCAATAATATTCTTTTCTTGTGTAATTGTTTAATGTTGGTGTCACCATTCCTTATCGAAATTACTGGAGGTATTTGATCTTCCCTCACTTGAATCGGTTCTGGTTCCAGAACATGACTTGCGTCAGGAGTATATCTCCGAAGCTGTGACACATGAAACTCGTCGTGCAAATTTGAACGATATGGTGGTAAGGAAATCCTATAAGCTACTGGCCCAATTCCTTTCAGGATCTCAAATGGTTCAATATAACAGGAATTCGGTTTCTTAGTCTTAATAGCCCTTCATACTCCAGTGGTTGGTGTAACTTTCAGAAAAAAACATGCTCCCCTTCCTCAAATTCCAAAGACTTTCGCCTCTGATCAGCATAACTCTTCTGGCGGCTCTAGGCTATAAGTATTCGACTACGAATCTTCTTTATTTGTTCAGTGGTTTCAGCTATCATCTCCGGTCTTAACAAACTTATTTCTCCAGTTTCATACCAACACAATGGAGATTGACATTTCCTGCCATACAGAGCCTCATATGGAGCCATTCCGATGCTCGCATGATAGCTATTATTATAAGCAAACTCTACTAATGGCATATACCAATCCCAGCTCGCCGGCTGGTCCAAAACACAAGCCCTTAGCATATCCTCCAAGGTCTGAATAGTTCTTTCTGACTGACCATCTGTCTGAGGGTGATACGCAGTACTCAAGCTTAGCTGAGTCCCAAATGCACGCTGGAAAGCTTCCCATAATCTTGATGTAAAGCGAGGATCCCTGTCAGATATAATGGTAGAAGGCACGCCATGCAACTTGATAATATCTTTAATATACATTCGAGCTAATTTTTCCATTGTACAACTTATTCGGATAGGAAGAAAGTGAGCTGATTTTGTCAGTCGATCCACAACTACCCAAATAGCGTCACAATCAGATCAGGTTCTAGGCAAACCTATCACAAAATCCATTGAGCTACTCTCCTATTTCCATTGTGGAATCTCCAAAGGCTGAAGGGTCCCTGATGGTCTCTGATGCTCAATCTTAACCTTCTGACACGTTAAACATTTAGATACGTGTAATGCCACATCATTCTTCATCCCTAGCCACCAGAATATTGCTTTCAGATCCTGGTACATTTTAGTGCTCCCTGGATGAAGTGAAAACCCGCTCTTATGAGCTTCCTTCAAAATACTCTGTCGCATGTCTCCGATATCTGGCACAATAATCCGGTTCTTGAACCTCCACAAACCATCCTGTCCTTCTGACACTCTCCACTATTTTCCCTGTTTGACTGCTGGTAATACCTTATGTAACGCTTCACTGTCTCGATGAGCCTTCAGAAGTTCTGATTTAAAATCACTTGAAATCTGCAACTGGCTCAAACACAGAATTCCAGATTCTTCTGTAACTCCCAGATTCAAACCTTGAAATGCCTTTAGTAACTCTTCTTCCTGTAGCATCATCTAAGCTGCATATAAAGACTTCCGACTCAAGGCGTTTGCCACAACATTCACTTTTCCTGGATGATAATTCAATTCAAAATCATAATCTTTCAGAAGCTCCATCCACCTCCTCTGACTCATATTCAACTCTTTCTACTAAAAAAGATACTTCAAATTCTTATGGTTTGAGGAAACATGAAACTTAACATCATAGAGATAGTGCCTCCAGATCTTTAAAGCAAACACAACAGTAGCAAGTTCTAAATCATGTGTCGGGTAGTTCATTTCATGCGGCCTTAACTGCCGTGAGGCGTATGCTACAACATTCTGTTGCTGCATTAGAACGCACCCTAAACCCTTTAGTGATGCATCACAATATACTTCAAACGGTTCACTTGGCTCAGGCAATACCAATACGGGTGTAGTAGTCAATCTGTGCTTCAATTCTCGAAAACTCTCCTCACACTCTGGAGTCCAGATAAAAGGCGTATCCTTCCTAGTCAACTTAGTTAAAGGTAAGGCGAGCTGTGAAAATCCTTTAATGAATCTGCGATAATACCCCGCCAAACCTAGGAAACTTCTTATCTCTGTTACAGAAGTTGGTCGCTCCCAATTCATCACTGCTTCCACCTTAGCAGGATCTACAGCTATCCTCTGCTTACTCACCACGTGGCCGAGAAACTTTGCTTCACTCTTCCAAAACTCACATTTAGATAATTTAGCATATAACTTCCTGTCTCTCAGAATTTGCAGCACAATTTGCAAGTGATCAGCATGTTCCTCTTCAGACTTAGAATAAACAAGAATATCATCAATGAAGACAATAACAAACTTGTCTAGATACGGTCGGAAAATTCTGTTCATATAATCCATAAATACCGCTGGGGCATTAGTTAACCCGAAAGACATCACTGTATACTCATAATGACCATAACGGGTTCTGAAAGCAGTTTTTGGAATATCCTCGTCTCTAACCCTTATCTGATGATACCCGGATTGCAGATCAATCTTAAAAAACACACCGGCACCCTGTAACTGATTCATTAGATCGTCGATTCTAGGTAACGGATATTTGTTCTTCACAGTGATCTTATTCAATTGCCGATAATCAACACACAAGCGCATACTTCCATCCTTCTTCTTTACCAGTAATACTAACGCTCCCTACGGAGAAACACTTGGTCAGATAAAATGCTTACCCAACAGATCCTTCAGCTGAGCTTTCAATTCAGCCATTTCTAAAGGTGACATCTTGTAAGGAGTAATCGAAATCGGACCGGCTCCAGGCACCAACTCAATTGCAAATTCAACTTTCCAGTTAGGTGAAAATTCATTAATATCATCCGGAAACATATCTGAAAATTCACATACAATCATAATCTGCTCTAAACTCTGATCATCACCTAATACTCCCGCAGTTAATAACATAATACCCTGACATTTAGTTCCAGAACAGTTTACTATCATAGAGTTCAAATAGTAACTATTCACCACAACTGGTGCTTCTGACCCTTCTGGCATAAACTGTACTAACTTTTTAGAACAATCAAGCAAAACATGATTCTTAGATAACCAACCTCCTGGTTATCCCAGCATCATCTGTCTGCAGGATACGTCGTATTCCCTACCACCAATGCTGAGCCTCGCTTTGCAGCTGATAAGTTCCAAACTCAACCCAATGCTCCTCAGGAACCTGCGATGCCCTTTCCATAGCCTGGATCCAATTATATGCATCAGTGGGATTTGAGGTTCCCCTAAAAGTCGGAGGGCGAACTTTCAAAAACGTAGTAAGTGTCATAGGACCGTCCTCATCATTATTATTCCCGTGATTACCCTGATTTATCTGGTTACCCAGCACCTCAGCTGTTGCCTGCATAGCTGCAGCCATATTTCCCAGGGAAGCCATAAAGTCTACTGGATCATTCCCTACCGGGCTAGGAGTAACGGTGCCTATCCTACCTCTATCTCACCCGCGACCGCGTCCGCGAGTCGACATCTGGTTCTTATACACACTAAACAAGTGATATTAAGTTGATCAGTCTCAATATCGCAGGTCTAATGCTTTAAGTTCCAAATGCATGCTCACAAACGTTTATGCCATATATATCAATCAGATATCCTAATAGCACATAAACACATATACAGAGAATACACAGAAGTACAATCAGTCCGTCTTTCAGGCTCTATAGGAACGAACTGCTCTGATACCATAATGTAACAACTTACCACACTAAGCTTTACGCTTAAGTCGTAAAACAGAGGTGGTGTGGTATTACGACCTCTAAAATAAAATGAGTACATATAATAGCAGAAGAATTATAATATGCTAGGAGCCTTGAAGAATAAAAGAAACAAAAATCGCAAAATAAAAGCGCAACGCTCAAGGAACGAGTTAACTTGCGTGCTAAGAAAACCATAACTATTGAACATATGATAACAGAAGTAGGAATAGAGTGCCAAAGATACAAAATAACAAGCTCCTAACTCAGCCTACGAAGTCAAGACTGGCCAGAGAATATTTACACATATATACATACATATCCAAAATCCAAAAGTACATATACACAATCCTGCCTCTCCATCAACCTCTAAGAGGATAAAAAAGAACAAGTTATGCAGAGAGAAAGCTAAGTACATATATATATATATATACAACACATCATAACAAAATAACCCAGTAACCACTTCGCTTCAAGAGTCCAGACGCCTAACGAGAAGCCTCTCGACCTGCATCTGAAAAACAACAACATAGTATGGAATGAGAACTGGAGGTTCTCAGTATGGTAAAGGTGCCACACACATAATATATAAGATCATGGGAATGCCAAAGGCAATCCTAGAACGCCGACACTCAGATTATAGAGCTTAAAGTATTAAACAGAAGCCATAAAAGGTGGTTTACTAAGGATATTTAAACCTAACTTAACTTAACCTTAAATCTAAGTCTCATACCGCCATTCCTCCATACCTCCAGTTCCATCATGCATTTTCACAGACAAATAGACAGATAAAGGAAAACACAAGAAGGTTACAATTACTGCAGGTAACAAATACACATTTAGCATGGCAAGTACATATAGGTATACTCAATTAAAGCACAAGCAAGTAGTTCAAGTAATATGCATATGATGCATGCCTGTCCTATGGCTGATGAGGCTCATCTGTCGGTTATCCAGCCAACCCGACAAGTCTGAATTGTCCTTAGACTGTCCCCCAACGTGCATCCCCAAGAGTCTATGCATAGCATTATCTCAAATAATCAATATTGCTCAATGGGGGTAACATTCCCGGGAATTTATATAGTGCCCGGTCACACTTACATCGTAGGGTCAACAGAGTATCGAGTTTTCAATCTAGTACACGTGGTGGCAAGCCACGGCACTTAATCCAGGGAACCTCGTATCTCAGATAATTCAAATTCATAAGCCATATAAATAATTCAATTATAATTCATCAACATCCACATCATTTTCAATCACATCTCATTCATCATCATACATCAATCATATTCAATCCTTATCCTTCATTATCACACCTCCCATTCCGTCCATCAATAGTTCCAATTCAAAACATAATTCATTCTTTTCTAAATGAATCAAACTTAAAACATGCTCATTTTCTTAATAACTCAAAATCAAACCATATAACCTTTAAATCTAAATCTTTTTAAATAATCATATAAACAAAATCTCTAATTTTTATAAAATTTCGGTAGCATCTCCTCTAAAACTCGGACTTTGCCACCCTTTTCGGGTCCAAACCTGCATTCTTTCCAATTCAACATACCCTTCCTCATCATCATAACAATTACCACAATAAATCTACCTCAGATCAACAATTATACTCATACAATATTCAAATCCAACGACCAAAATTCAACTAAAAATCATAGTTCACAAATCCTAGGCTTTTAACACAAAATACCTCATTTTTCATTCAAAATTTCCATGCCAATTATGTTCAAACCTATTACCACCAGTCCAAATTGCCAACAATAATCCTCAACAAGTTCCATGTCTTTCCATCAATCATCATTCAACCAAACCAAAATATAGCCATATAATCAACAATTCAATCACATATCCTTTCAAAGATCCAACTAGCAACCAATATTATTTTACAAACAAATCACCAAACCAAACCAAGCATATTCATCAACCCATTACTAAATATTAAATATACACCTGCACTCCAACTTATCCTATGGTCATCTAGCCTAAGTTTTCACAGAACATTATATATTAAATGCAAGAAACATAAATCATACCTTGGCCGATTTCCACGTAACGATTAAGGCACTTTAATTATAATAAACACAGCCCTTCCAAAACAAACACAGCCCTTCCAGAATTCAATAAACACTAGGCTCAGCTTCCTTTAAGTTCCAATATCCACTATTCCAAGCTCTAATTATTTATTCATAACCTAATACATATTCATAACACATATATATCCAATTTAATACTCAAAGCTCAAATTCAATGAAAATAAAATATAATTATTGTATCCTCACCTTACCCAAGCTTCACATAAGCAAGAGTGAACGTTTTTCTCAAGTTAATTGGATCCTAAAACATTAAAAATCAAAGAAATTCAATACCCCTTCTCAAAACTCGAAAATTGGGGGAAAAGAGTGGCTGAGAATATTTAATGGCTTACCTATGAAATTATTCCGATAGAAATGTAAAGCTCGACGTGGTGGACCCGTGGCCGCAAACGGTGCGGCGATCAGAACTCGGATCGAGAAGTTACGGCGCCTTGAACTTGGAACAAGGGTTCGGACCCTTTTCTTCTTCTCCTGGACGCAAGCTTTCAGCGTCACGTTGCTGAAATGAGGGAGATGCAATGCGTGAGTTCATTTAATAGGTCGGTCCGGTTGGACTGTTGGTCCGGTTTGGATTCGGTTCAACCGATTCGGCTCATTCGGTTTAATTTTAAACCGATTTTCTCAAAATTAGTGTCAAAATTCTCGTTTCGATGAGCTCTATCCTAATTTGATATAATATTCACATTTCTAATCCTTCTTATTAAAAACTAATTTATTGAATAATTATCTACTAATTTCACCGGAGTTTACAGAAGAGGACTTGTATTAAATTGGGAGACTGAATTTTGAGAAGTAACATGTGAATAGATAATCTAGATACCTAAATTGCAACCAAGAAACAAGGGTAGAGCTAGAACGTTTACTTGGAGGGGCCTATATGAAAGCATAACTTGAGAGGAGAAAACAATAATTAAGGAACATTAGAAAACAAAAATATTTGAGAGATAATAAAAATTAGTTTCAATCAATTTAAAATTATCTTAGTTTATATTCATTAATTACTTCTGAAATAAATGTATAATATTAAATATAATAAATATGTAATTTTAGATATTATATACATAAAATTATAAATATTAAGTTAAATAAAAATTTTAAATTATTATTTCTTAAGCATTATTGGCCAAAAAAATTAGAACTTTATGGGTAAACATTATTAATTGGGAGGGAGGTGGTGTACTGGTGTTTGGCAATTCTCCCCTTTCTCAAGTAAATAGAATTCGTAAGTTATGCCTTGAAACTGGAATGTTGTAGATGTAAAAGTAAAATTGGTGCAGAGATCGGCTAATTCAATGGCATATAGGATGGTTAAACATGCCTTGAAGCAGACTAATGAATTTGTGGACTCCGCTCAATTAAAAAAATAATCAATTTTCACAAGTATTTTTTTTTTTGTGACTAATCAATTTTTCACAAGTTTGTATAACTTTATGAAATAACAAAACAAAATCGTAAAAAATCAGCTTCTTTTCTTTTCAATTTTGAAAATATAACAACAATAGTTTCTAATTATTAAAATCAATTTCACTTTAATTCAACTATATAAAAAATACAAAATTAAAATTGTAAAAATCTTTTCAAATTATCATAATGAANTTTTAAAAAATTCCTTTATTAAAAAAATAATCAATTTTCACAAGTATTTTTTTTTTTGTGACTAATCAATTTTTCACAAGTTTGTATAACGTATAACTT
>NC_029787.2:45913470-45938646 GCF_000816755.2 Arachis ipaensis | reverse complement strand
AAAGAATAGTTAAAAATAATTTAATTGAAATTTTTTATATAATCTAAAAATTCAATTATAAATTTTTTAATTATAATAATCTAATTAAAAATATGATAAAACTATAAAAGCTAAAAAAAATTAAGATATAATTTTATGTCATTTCTCAATCACATGTTACTATACGTATATAATTGCAAAGTCATTACATATTTGTGTTGATAATATCTTTTTCTTTTTTGAGAAATATTGGGGAATCAAGAATTTCTACAATCAAGTTTCAATCAAGTGACTAAAAGTTACTATTTTTTGTATTTTTTAAACTACATTTTTTAAAATAACATAAACATATAAATTTTTTGAAACCAAACAAAAAGGTTTTTTTTTATAGCATACAAATATTTGAGAAAAAGACACAAAAATACAAAATTTTTTTTTGTGTTTTTTTATTTATTTTTTGTTTTTTCTTATCGATGGTATCTTTAATTCTTTTTTTCTTTCTCCTTTTTCTTTGCTTTTTTTTGTGTTGCTTCTTCTTCTTTTATGTTTTTTTTATTTTTCTTTTCAGAAAGAAACACAATAAAAAAGGTAAAAGAGTACAGTAGTATGATTTATCTATATTGTATATTATAAAAAAAGTAAGATTATTAAAATAAAAATGATAGCACTCATTCCCATATATTTGAAATTGTTCTTTTGGAATATTTGAGTGAAAACTTAATTGAATAATAATTTATTTATCTAGCACTATTTTTTTATTTTTTATACATCGAGAGGAATGCATTTTTGTAATATATTTCGTTAACAATAATAAAATTTCAAAACTAATTTTTAGCATATCACAACTATAGTTTATTGAGTAATACACTAATATAAAAAATTATCTCCACTCGAACGTCATAGAAGATTCAAATATATAATGATGACCAGTCACAACTCAACTTTTTGTCCGTTTGAAAATTGAGCACTAAATCTCTAAAGTAGTCATTGATATTTACGGATTTTTTTTTGCGACGATGGTGGTGGTGGTACTTCAGGTTGCGTGAAGGGAAGAAACCAATAACAAGAAGTTGTAATTAGTTTTGAACAAAGAACAATTTAGAATTTAAGATTTGTAATGATAGTTTTGGAAGAAATTATCAGTTAAATTTTAATTTCTGTGCTTAAAATTTTTAGTTTTTTATATTTTTAGTTTTTAAAAATTAAAATTTTGTATTCCATCATTGAAATTTTAGTTTCAATCTTAGGACAATAAATATAATACTGAATCTTAATTTTATAAAATTCAGTTCCAATATTCTAAAATAAACGTTATTTAAAAATTTCTGTATACTAGATAATTACATAAAAAATTCCTATATAAAGAGCTTCAAGACTTAAAAACTAATCACGCTGAATCAATTCCATTACTCTTTTTTCTTCATCTTTTTCATAGATATAGCTAGTAATTAGGGTTTTTTTTTGTGATACTTTATTCTATTGGATTATAAAAAATGGTGAGGAGGGAGTGATATTGAGTACAATTCACTTGTAATATTGCATATTTGCTGTCTTAAATTTTTAGATGCGCAAAAAAAAAAATCATTTTAAATAATATGGGGCAATAGGTTCTAAGGAGATTGAAAAAGTTGTATATACAATCCTAAATCAGTGTTGCCAAATAGAAAGTTTTTTAATAGGACATTTTGGATTGAAACTTATTAGCAGGTGAGGATAATGTTCGACGTACATGTTAGGTTAATGTCGCAACATATGATGGAGTGCTATTTTGTCGTCTTCTTCGATTCCGCAGACAGTCCCAGTAGCGAAAACACTAATTCACTTTAATTTGCCGAACCTCGCAATTGTGTCGAAAAAGACCATAATAACTCTGATTTGGATTACGTTGCTGAATTTGGATCGGGTAACGAAAGTGATTCTTCTGAGGAGTATGTGCCAGAGACTCTAGCTGGTAGAGATGCTCAGTTTCTTCTTCCTCTCCTTTAGCCATTTCACAAGTATAAGATGTTCCAAGCCATTATTTCAATCTTAACTTGGGTGTCATGCAACTAGATGATCCTTTCAACATTGGTAAAGGAAAAGATTAGAAAACAGATGGCGGCGTGAAATTTCGGATGGACCATAAGTTTAGGAATAGAAATGTTCTCATAGCAGTAAAAAACTACAACATTCGAAGAAAAGTTAAATACAGAGTTTTGGAGTTGGATAGGCTGAAATACCATTGTCGATGTAAGTAATTTTCTACTAGGTGTCCATAGAGTCTTTGCGTAGCACTTCAATAAAATTTGAGCTACTACTAAATGTCATTGTTTACAGTTTATAAAATTAACAAGTAAATGTTGATTATATTATACATTAGACGATGAGATTCATGAGTAATTTTGTAGGGAGGTAGGTAGATTTAGGAGAATATATGCGACCGTATTTCTTAACCAAGTCATCCTCAGACAAAAAATTCTCCACTTTCTGTCCTCTAGTTGTGGTAGAGATATGTCACCAAGCAAGTCCTCAATCCACTGTCATGAGAGATGCCCATAATACTACTAAAAATCTCTACTGCAACTCCAATCAATTCATCATCTGTGCGTAGATCAAAATGGTAAGCTACATCTTAGAATGTAATGGTGACCTCACCGATAGAAAGTAGAAACTATGGATCTTAAATCTCTACCGCTCAATAAATGAAAAAAATAAAACACTGTCAAACATAAAATTCCTTAACTTTATTACATGTCCGAACCCAACTTTCCTAATGTAAAATAGTAGGACGTCAGATGGTGAGAATAGACAGCGTCGTACGACGTACGTAACAAGAGCAATAAAAAATATCTATAAAAATATGATTGATTAGACTTTTTGTAATTGTATATAACAATGCAAACAATAACTAAATTATGCAAATTAACCTTTTTTAATTCATGAATTTTTGGTATTTAATGTAATTAAATATTAGAATTAAATAATGAGGTTATGGGATAGACAACGTCGTACGACGTGACAAGTGCAACCGATATGTCTATAAAAATACGGTTGATTAGTCTTTTGTAATTGCGTATAACAATATTAACAATAACTAAATTATAAAAATTAACCTTATATAATTCATGGATTTCTAATATTTAATGTAATTAAATATTAGAATTAAGTAATTAAATAATTTAGTAAAAAAATACCCGATTTTATGAATATAATCATATAACAACATTAATTAGTAATATCCTAATATAATTAAGTATTCGGTAAAAAAGAAAATTTCATCTAAATTTAAAAAATTAATTAATTATCTTCTAATATTCTCTTCTAACTAATATTATTCTAATTAATTAAACCCAACGACCCTAACATGCATAGTCACTAATTAATTAAATTAAAATAATCTAAGATGTTAATATTCTAATAAGTCTTTTAACTACTTAAATCGAATTATTCTAATATGTCAATTAATTATTTAAATTAAGTTAATTTAACAAGTCATTACTTTAACACATCTTCTAACTAATTAAATCAAAATATCCTAACATGTCAACTAAAACTAAGTAAACCAAAATATTATAACATGTCAACTAATTATTTACTTAAAATAAAAGAGAGACAAACCAACCTTAAAATCCAATGCCCCAACTATGTGTGATATCGCATTTAGCCGATCGATATCTTCTAAGCACATTTATTGTCGACCTGTCATGGTACTTCAAAGAACTTTGAGAAAAGTTTACCATAAGTTTTTTAAATTTGTAAAAAAATTTCAAATGAGCACTTATCTTGACTGCATCCTATATATAGGTGAAAACGTACGTATCTCGGGTATTATGACTCGATAACTAATACAAACATGTCCCGGGTGTATAGACTCTGGTTTAAGCATTTATTATATGTCCCAACAACTGAATACTCGGGATGTGCTTTTTCAATTCTTTAGGTCTTAGTATCCGGGATGTGAGCGTAAAAAGATAAATTTTTTATACGTCGCACATTTCGAAAAATAAAATATTTAAACAATTTAAATAAAAAATGTAGATATTCACGTTGTATATTAATTTGGTTTTTAAGATTTTAATTGCATTATTGTTGTCTTTAAGATTGAGTTCTAAGTATTATAGTAGTCTCTTGACTTCTTTTCGACGGTGACTTAGCAAATGGAGTGATGAATTGATACTTTCTTGCCACATTGAACAATGATAAAACAACATTAATTAGAATAATTTTTTGATAGTATTCATTTTTGTAACTTTAATTAGAATGATAGAAAAGTTTGTTTTGGTTACAGGTTAAAGCTAGCAATAGTAATTACCTCATAACTATAGTTAATTTATTTACCATATTGAGTTAGGTTTTAGTAAGGTTAATTTTCTAATAACTATAAATAGTGGATAACAATATGTACTCTATGATACTCAGTTGTTCGTTTTCAATTTTAGGTTTTGTATTTATTCATATGACAAATCTACTCTCTCTGAGTCTTCTTCTTCCACCTCAATGTAATTTTCTTCACTAAAATCAGATTTAGACCACGATTTCTTCATGGTGCGGTGAGTGTGAAGGATCGTGAAAGAGGTGAACTTTTGGCCACAAATAGAGCATTGAGTTAGCATCAATGGCCGAAACTCCTTTCGACCTAATATCTAGGGAAAATCACGGGTCACATGAGAACCAGGAGCTTTCAGCTGGTGAGCTTCGAAATCTAGCTCGCATTCTAAGCCAACTCTCGAGTTTGCAACCATAGAGCGCGAAATCGAGTACCAATTTGCTTGCGAATCCAGCAAGTATTTACTTCCTACATCCAGGTAAGAATCCTGGAGTTTCTATTGTCCTAATTGTGATGAATGCTAAGAACTACAATTCCTGGTCAAGAGCTATGAAATTAGCGTTGAAATCAAAGAATAAGATAGGCTTTGTTGATGGAACCATTGTGAAACCAGATAAAATTGATCCTGCATATGTAGCATGGGATAAATGTAATACTTATGTTGTTTCTTGGTTAAATCTATCATTGAGTGCTGAGATTGCACAGAGTGTTGTTTGGAATAAAATTGCTGTAGATTTATGGCTTGATTTGAAGCACATGTATTATCATGGAGACAGATACAGGGTTGCTGAATTAGAAGAAGAGCTGTATGCTATGAAACAAGAGAATCTAAGCATAACAAATTATTTCACTAAGTTGAAGGCTATTTGGGAAAACATTGACAGTTTCAAACCAGTTCCACAATGCAAGAAATGCTATGAAAAATGTGACTATGGATTAGGAACTATGAGAGATTATCGAGATGAAACTTATGCAGTGAGATTTTTAAGAGGATTGAATGAGTAGTATGGGACTGTGAGATCCCAAATCATGCTGATGAAGCCTCTTCCAAACATCAATGAATTTTTTTCTCTACCTTTTTCAGCAAGAAAGACAGTTTAATGGATCAGATTTGGAGACTCAAAACTTTACAGCTTTGACCAATTCAATTCATAATTTCAACAATAATTCAAGCAGTGTTTCTAGAGGAAGAGGACGAGGAATCTGTGGAGGTAGAGGTGGAAAAGGAGGAAGAAATTCAGCACCTAAGACCTGTTCTTATTGTCACAAGACAGGGCATCTTGTGGATACTTGTTACTGGATTTTCACCTCATCTACAGAGGCAGAAATGGCCACGAGAGACTAGCAACGGAGCTATGGCTAATTATATTGTTGCTGGAATTGAAGAGAGCAGTACCAACAATGTCAAGTAGGACAAGGAAGTCGATGGTCAATCCCAATTCAATCAGAGTTTGAGAGATGCACTGCTTACCTTTCTTCGGCAGGAGTGTGCATAGTCTTCTCAAGGAGCAAGTGTGAGAGATGTCAATCAATCAAATGCAGAAAGTAGAGGTATACCTTTAGAGACTTATACACTTTGCATGAGCTCTCATATTGCACGATTATTGTCAGTAAAAACCTTTTTCTCAAATTCTTAGGTGCTTGATACAGGAGCTACTGATCATGTATCACACTCATTGCGTTTTTTACAAACTTTAGACATATTAGGCCGATTTTGGTAAAATTACTAGATGGAACACACACAACTACAACTATAGGTGGAACTGTGGTATTTTCAGCTACATTCTATCTCACGGATGTGCTGTAAATACCAAGTTTTAACTTCAATCTTTTATCTATTTCCAAACTTACAAAAGGCCTACATTGTGAATGTGTTTTACTGACAAACTTTGTGAGATACAGAATCGGACCTCTTTGAAGATGATTGGCACAGTTAGAGCAAAGCATGGATTATACATGATGGATTTTCCTGCATTAGGGTTAGCACACAAGGACAACATCGAAAATACAACATACAATAGGAGTACTAGGATTCTAGATCCGCAAAGTCATAGTGACAAGATTTTACTCTCTTCTAATCTTAGGACAGCAAATTTGGTTACACAAATATCATGTTTTTCTGTTGTGAATTTATGGCATTTTAGATTGGGTCATGTACAACAAAAAAAATTAATATTATCAAACAAATATATCCTTTTGTGCAGTTTCCTATATCTACTTACTCTAAACCATGTGACTTTTGCCATTATGCCAAGCAAAAACGGTTACCATATACCCTTAGTGAAACAACAAGTTTAAACAGTTTTGATTTAATACATATCGATATCTGGGGGGCCAATGTCACTTTTTTCTCTACAAGGTTATAAATATTTTTTAACTGTAGTAGATGATAAAACCATATTTGTATGGATTTATTTCATGAAATTAAAGTCAGAGGCCAGCAGTTTGGTTCAGAATTTTGTTGCCTATGTGAAAACTCATTTTAATTCGCAAGTAAAGATTATTCGAATTGACAATGGTCTTGAGTTTAAACTTGATATTTTTTATAATTCACAGGGTATAATGCATCAAGCATCATGTGTTGAGATACCTCAACAAAATGGTATTGTTGAGCGAAAACACCAACATATTCTTAACATTGCAAGAGCATTAATGTTTCAATCATCCTTGCCAAAAAATCTTTGGAATTTTGCTATTGATTTAGCTGTTCATTTAATTAATAGAATTTTGACTCCAGTTTTAAAAAATAAAACCCTTTATGCTACCTTATTTGGCAAGGATACGGACATCAGTAACCTTAAAGTGTTTGGATGCTTAGCTTTTGCTTCAACGTTAATTCATGGTCGAAAAAAATTTGATAAACGAGCAAGAGCCACCTGGCACAAAAGGATATAATTTGTTTGATATTCACACTAGAGAACTATTTTTGTCTCGAAATGTGGAGTTTTATGAACATTATTTTCCTTATAAATCCTTTCATGATAACATGACCAAAAATTTTATAAATGTTTCTTCTCTACCTATTGCTGATTCTAATTTTAATGAGTTTGATCTTTTTACTTATGATTCTTTATATGCATTTCATCCATCTCATGTAAATATTGATTATTTTCATGATCCTAGGGATCCTACCTCACTCACTAATTCACATGTATCTTCTACTAATCCACCAAATAGTGCATTATCTAATTCTCATTCAAATGATAACATGCATCATCAAGATCTTAGAAGATCAACTCGTACACATAAACCACCTTCTTATCTTCAAGATTATCATTGTATGTTACTTAGAACAGGAAGCTCTAGTAACCAATCATGTTCCAAGAGTATGGTCTATCTCACATGGTGGATTATGGGAAGCTATCCCCTGCCCCTAGAGCCTTTTCTCTAGCAATAACCAGAACAGTTGAACCGAAAACTTATGAACAAGTTGTGCAGCACGAATGCTAGAGAAATGCAATTAGTGCGGAATTGCTTGCTCTTGAGAAGAATAAAACTTGGTCTATCACTTCTTTGCCTCTTGGAAAGCGCCTCATTGGATGCAAGTGGATTTTTAAAGTGAAGTTTCACCCAGATGGTAGTGTTGAACGCCACACAACACGTCTTGCGGCTCAAGGTTTTCGTCAAAGAGTTGGCTATGATTACTTTAATACATTCATTCCGGTTGTAAAAATCACTACTTTACGACTTATTTTTACTCTCGCTGCTGTACATGACTGGAAACTTCACCAATTAGACGTTAATACAACATTCTTGCATGGTGAGTTGCAAGAAGAGGTTTATATGAAACCCTCCCAAGGTCTCGATGTTCCAAATGGTGCTGTTTGTAAGTTGAATTAGTTTTTATATGGCTTGAAACAAGCAAGCTGTCAATGGAATTTAAGATTAAGTGGTTTTCTTCAGCAACATGGCTTTATCAAGTCTCCTCATGATCACTCTTTGTTCACCAAGAACACTAACCTTGGCTTGGCTATTATTACTATTTATGTTGATGATCTTGTTTTATCTGGAGATAATCTATTTGAAATTGAAGTTATTAAAAAGGCTCTTGATGCTGAATTTAGTATTAAGGACTTAGGTCGGTTGAAATTTTTTCTTGGAATAGAAGTTGCTCGTAGTTCTGAAGGGATTGCTTTGTATCAACGTAAGTACACTCTTGATTTGCTTAAGGAATATGGTATGTTGGAAGCTAAACCTGCTTCAATTCCTATGCTGTATAATGGAAAACTTTCTAAGGAGAGTGGCACAAGATTACCATATCCATTACAATATAAAAGGCTACTCGAGGGATAATCAAAGCAGAAGTGATGTTTTGATGATTGGGGCATGTAAAATGGATTGCACACAAATTTTGATTGGGTATTCATTTTGATTAGGCGCTAAAAACAAACAATATTATTTTACCATTATCCAGTGTGGTAAGAGAGAGCTAACTCATCATTCTGTTTGTTGAGTTACTTTTGAAAAGTGGCCGAAAAACCATTATGGTACTCGAAGTTCAATATGAAAAGAACAATAATGTAATTGAAACCTCAATATCAAATCAGTACATATGGTGAATCTTAACAATTTTTATGGAGATTTAGTCAAAAATTGAGATTACAGTGTGAATTTAAACTGGAACATGTATTCCTCTTAGTTGTAAAGTCAAAATTGATGCTACCCTAGTCGTTCAGAATAAACATATACAACAAAAACAAAAATAGAATTAATGGAAGCATACATCAAACAGAATAGAGCTCTTTCGAATTGGAATATTCCACATATAGTAAGGTCGGTTTTTTTTTTGAACGGAAGAGCTTAACACAACAAGTGGAGCATAACAACAAACATAAGATAAACATAAGGTACCAACGATAAAAAGAAAATAACCAAAGCAATCACACTAGAAGATATCCCGCTGTCATCTTCGGCATTGCCATCAACAACAGAAGGGATCTACACCTAACCAATCCCTATAGTTCATAAGAGACCAATGGATAATATCCTCAACTCCTTTTTCTTTATTCTGGAAGATCCTTCTATTCCTTTCCAACCAAATATTCCAGATAATTGCACAGAAACACACCATCCATCTATTTCGCTCCTCCTTTCGAGTTGGTGACTCAGTCCAAGTTTGAAAATATTCCTTTAGCATCCCCGAACACGACCATTGCCTACCAACAAAAGACAACCATGAACACCAAATCTTCCAAGAAAATTCACAACCAATAAATAAGTGGTGACCATCTTCAACTCCTTTACTACATAACACACATACAACATCTTCCTGGTTCACCATCCCTAGCCGACTGAGCCTCGCTTTCGTATTGACCTTTTGGTGCACGAAATTGTGATCATCAACAATGGCGCCAAAGGACTTGGAGCTCTTAAACGTGAATCACACTTTGTCACAATTCCGCACAACTAACCAGCAAGTGTACTGGGTCCTCCAAGTAATACCTTACGTGAGTAAGGGTCGATCCCACGGAGACTGTCGGCTTGAAGCAAGCTATGGTCACCTTGTAAATCTCAGTCAGGCTAATTTAGATGGTGATGGAGAATTGATAATTAAAAGATAAATAAAACATAAAATAAAGATAGAGATACTTATATAATTCATTGGTGAGAATTTCAGATAAGCGTATGAAGATGCTTTGTTCCCCCTGAACCTCTGCTTTCCTATTGCCTTCTTCCAACCATTCATACTCCTTTCCATGGCAAGCTTTATGTTGGGCATCACCGTTGTCAATGGCTACTTCCCGTCCTCTCAGTGAAAACGTTCCAAATGCGCTGTCACCGTACGGCTAATCATCTGTCAGTTCTCGATCATGTTGGAATAGGATCCATTGATCCTTTTACGTCTGTCACATGCCCAACAATCGCGAGTTTGAAACTCGTCACAGTCATCCCTTCCCAGATCCTACTCAGAATACCACAGACAAGGTTTAGACGTTCCGGATCTCAGGAATGGCCGCCAATAATTCTAGCCTATACCACGAAGGTTCCAATCTTAGATCAGAAACCCAAGAGATACACATTCAAGCTTGTTTGCATGTAGAACGGAAGTGGTTGTCAGTCACGCGTTCATAGGTGAGAATGGTGATGAGTGAAGAACTGAAGATTGATGGTTTAGAGGTTATAGTAAACTCTCATTGTAAGTATAGTTACTAAACAAGCAATCAACCTTTGTTACAAACGTTTTGGTTGTCACAAGTAACAAACCCCTTAAAATTGATAACCGAGTATTTAACCTCGGGTCGTCTTCTCAAGGAACTGCAGGGAAGTATGTTCTTATTATTGGTTATGGAGATTGTAGAATTGGGGGTTTTAAGAATGAGGGATAATTATGATAGTTGATTTAAATAGCAATTAAAATAAATAAACAAATACTGTAAAGCAAACTTTTGGCAAGGTATGAGAAATTGGAAGTTTAGGCTTAGTCATTCTTATCAACAACAATGAAAGTTGAATCTTAATTCCACTTAGTCGACCTTTACTAAAGCAAAGGAAAGTCAAGGGACTAATTAGCTTGATCTTCGAATCCTATTTATTTCCTAAGAAAAGATTGGGATTATTGAAGTTCAACTCAATTAGCAAAGATAACAGTTATCAATTATGTTGAGATAAGATAACTCCTGAGTTACTGCTTTCTTAACCAAAACCAAAAGAGGAAAAAGTAAATTTGCTGGAATAAAAATGCCTTCAGATGTAAAGCAACAATAACATAAATTAAAGAAAGCAATCATGAATTGAAATACCTCAAATAACATTAATAAGTGAAATTGTAATCTAACATGAAGAGTTCATAAACTAAATTGGAAGAATAAATAAAAATAAAGAACCTGGGATTGAGAGTTACTCCTAAAACTAAGAGAAGTCCTAGATCCTAATCCTAAGAGAGAGAGAGAGGAGAGAACCTCTCTCAAAACTATATCTAAAACATGAGAAGTGGAAATTGGCGAGCTCTCTCTGAATGGATGCAGTCCCTCACTTCATAACCTTTGGCCTATGCCTTCTGGACTTGGATTTGGGCCAAAAAGGGCTTCAGAATTCGCTATGAGCATTTTCTGCAATTTCTGGTGCGTGGCCTCTGTCACGCGTCCGCGTGGGTCACGCGGTCGCGTCGTTCGGAGCTTTTTCTTGCCATGCGGTTGCGTCAGTCATGCGACTGCGTCATGTGCGTTTTGCTTAAGGCGCGCGGTCGCGTCAGTCATGTGGCCGCGTCGCTGCTTCTTCGCGCTTGGCACGCGATCGCGTCGTCCATGCGATTGCGTGGATGCCAGTTTCTTCAAGGACTCCGTTTTGTGCTTTCCTTCCATTTTTGTATGTTTTCTTTCCATCCTTTGAATCATTCCTGCCTTAGAAGATCTGAAACTACTCAACACACTAATCAGGGCATCGTATGGAAATAAAGGTAATTAAAATAATAAATTTTAAAGCATAGGAAACATATTTTTCACATACATCACATAATAAGGAAGGAAAAGTAAAACCATGCAATTAACATGAATAAGTGGGTGAAGGATTGAATAAATCACTCAAACTGAGCACAAAATACATCATAAAATATGGGTTTATCAACCTCCCCACACTTAAACAATAGCATGTCCTCATGCTAATTCCAAGGTAATAAGTAAGGTTAAAGTGATGGAATGTCATGCAATGCAATCTAATCTAAATGCAACTACCTAAATGAATGATGCATCATGCAATTCTAATTTATTCACTCATATATAAAGCTTACAGGTAGTTAAATTAATTTACATTCTCAAAGAGTCATATATGTATATATAGCCAAACCTTAGATAATCAATAAGCACTTTTACAGTTGAGATGGGAGAAAAAACATTTTATGAACTTGCAAGACAATTAGATAATTCAAACAGAGATAAATATTAATGAGCTATTGAACCCTCACTGGATTTGTGTTTACTCTCTAGTCACTCAGTGTTTATTGGGTTAATCACTCTATTCCTCTTTTTATTCTTCCTTTCTATAACTTTGTTCTTCATCTAACCAATCAACAATTATAGAATACAGTCATACCAAAAATCATGAGGTCTTTAATTAAGGTTGTAATGGGGCCAAGGTAAAGGTAAGGATATATGTATAAGGTTAAGTGAGCTAATAAGTGAATCCTTAATTAGACTAAGATCTCACCTAACATACATACTTAGTAAAACAAAGCTTCTTTACCTATTTTCCCATATTTTCCCACTTGATGTTACATGCTTATGTTTCATTTTTTTTTTATTTTTTTCCATGTGCATTGCTTTTAATTTGAATTTGGGGAATCCTTTTTGTATCCCCTTTATTAAATACTGAAAAATGACTTTTTTTTAATGTACATGGTAATTTAATCACTTTGATTTCTCATGAGCATGCTTCCCAAAAATTTCTTAGTTTGAGTTATTTTATTCTTTTCAACTCTTCTACCTTTTGTTTTTATCATCCATGTTCCCAATGGGTTTCCCGTATTTAAACTATTCATATTTTTCTATCTTAAGCTAACCAATGATTCAACTTGGGATTTTATTTTGTTTTCCTGCTTAAGGCTAGTAGTGTGGCTAATAGAATAAAAAAGGGATTTAAAGGCTCAAGGGGGTTAACAAGGGTGATGTGAAAAGGTAGGTTATTTTGGGATAAGTGAGCTAAAATCAAATGATGGCCTCAATCATTCTTTTGGTATGTATCTATATTCTATATTCTATATTCTATAATTGGACATATAGATTAAAACAAAGTAAAGAATACCAGAATATAAAAGAAGGGCAGAACACACAGGAATAAAAATTATGGTTTGAATGTAACCATACAATTAAGCTCAAAACTCACAGGCTATGTGTTCTCTAGCTCAAAAATCATTTATCACTTATGTATGTCATGCAGGTTTAGTTAAAAATTCTCATTATTCTCAATGTAAAAATTATATTGAATGGCTTTAAAGTTCTAGTGTTTCTCCTTGATGAAGTGTTGTTAACTTAACTACATGATGTAATGCTATATATACAAGGTTTATGGATTTAAATCTGTTATGTTCAAGTTCCTAGCTTACTTTCTTTTTATATTTTCAATTTAAACTAAGCTATCTTATGATAAAAAGGGTAAACTATACTGAATAATCCACTAATAAGTTAGAATTGCAAACTAAACTAAATAACCAAGATATGAACTAAAGTGCAAGATGCAGAAATAGAGTAAAAATACATAAAACTAGCAATGTATAAGTACTCAGAAAATAAAAATAAAAATATAGAAAAATACAGAAAAATATCCAAAATAAAAGAAAAAGAGTCTGTAGTGGTTCACCAAAATAATACGCCAGAGATGGCGACCTCCCCACACTTAAAATGAAGCATCGTCCCTGATGCTCACTCAAGCAGGGTGTGAAGGGGTGTCATCACTGGAGGGATGGTAGCTGGTGTCTCTGTGGTGGCTGGCTGAATGTCCGACTGCTGGAGAGGAGGGACTGTCTGAATGGGGATCTCAGGATCTACAACCTGGATCTACTGGGGTGCTACCTGCTGGGTGTCTGCCTGCTCTGCCTCTCCCTGGGGATGGGTCTCTGCCTCAGGCGCATCCGCCTCCTCCTCAGATGCCTCAGAAGGTGTGTCAGGCTCGAAGGGGATGTCGCCGGATCGTATCATCAGCTTCAGGTACTCGTAGCGTCGCTTGTTGCGACGCTCCATCTGGTCAAGTCGTCGAAATAAGCGGTGCACCAGATGATAGACAGGCTCTGTGGCAGGTGGAGGTGCAGTGGTGGTGGCAGGGGTAGATGGTGCAGCAGTGGAGGAAGAGGGACCGGAAGATGGTGTAGCCGTATCATCAGCAGTGGCAGTCAGGAATGAGGGTCTATAGCCCAAGGCCAGGAAGTTCCTGCTGTGCGGGATAAGCTTCTTGCACTCTGCAGCAGGTGGCCTCTCATCAGCATCCTCCCATGGCACGTCAGCTCGATGGCCCAGCTGTGTAACCAGATAGGGAAAGGGGAGAGTGCCTCGGACGTAGACCCTGGCCATGTAGTGCCGGATAAAGCGTGGCAGGTATAGGTCCTTGCCCTCCATCACACACCAAAGGAGGGTGATCATAGCGGCTGGTATCTCAGTCTCGTGAGTGCTCGGCATAATGTAGTTGCTGAATATCTGATGCCATAGCCAAGCCTCATCGTTCAGGTAAATCCGCTTGATCCCTTTCGACATGGTGGTGTTTTGACCCGTGATCCAAGGAACTGACGGGTCAAGGGCAATCCGGGCCTTGACTGCATCCCAGTCAAACTTCATGAAGCGCATATCCTCCTCAGCTTTCTGATAGCCATTTGTCTGATCAGTCTTAGGCAGAAGTTTCAGAACCTCTTCTATTGCCTCCTCAGTAACCAGAATCTGCTTCCCTCTGAGATTCACTGCATTTAGGGAAGTTTTGAAGTAGTTGCAGTAGAATTTCCTAACCCAAGATGTATTAACCTCAGTCAGAGGTCTCTCCAGAAAGAACCAGCCTCGTTGTTTGATCTGATCAGAGGTATATTGCTGGAGTTCTTCTGGGATCTTCAAAGTCCGCTCCAGGTATAGGTTCCTGGAGTTTGCAAACACCGGATACTTCAGCTCACAATATCGGTTTGCAAACTTTACTGGGTCAGTGGCGGGAAGTAGCTGGTCGGCCTTCTCCTGCGGGGTAAAGGCTTTCTCCCGCAAGGAGGCGTCGTGCATTAGGTCGATGATAGACACGGAGGCTTTGCCTCGTTTCCTTTTGCCAGTAGTGGCCTTGCCTTTGCCTCGTCTCTGGGAATCTGACATCCTGAAAAATAGAAAACCAGGATATAGTAAAAATAGGAAAGCAAATAGGAAAATAGTCAAAGAAAACACAAAGTGGCAAAGGAGCAATAGGATAATGAATATGAGTTAAGTAAAATGTGCATTTAGGATTGTATGTGAGTGAAAAGTCTGAAAAGAAGAAATCACAATCCAAAATGTAATTGAATGCAAGTTAAATAGAAAAAATTAACATCATGCCTGGGTTAGAATGTTAAAAGAAAGTGAAAGAAAAGCAATAAAAGAAGTTTTGAAAAGGTTAGGTTGGTTAGAGTTAAAATCAGTGAGTTAGTGAAAATTGGGTTAAAGTAAGAGGCATAAGGACAATAGTCTAAGTAACAAGTAATCACAGGTAGAAGCTATAGGTAACTCATATTTAAACAAGTAAAACAGTTTGATGATGATTCAAATAGAGATAAAGAAGGCAAAAATAGGAATCAAACATCAAAAGTGCAATTTATGAACCAGGAGATCAAAGAAAATAAAAATGCATGCCTAAGCATTCATGAATTGGTTTGGTGAAATTATAGGAAAGCACAGTTGAAAATGCCAAAACCAAGACATGAACAGAAATATTTCATAGAAATTTGGGCAGCATTCCGGCTAAAATAGGACTTTCCCGGAAAATAAACAGCAAACAAGCAGTTCATATGAATCCAAATTAAAGCTTGCAATTACATATACGGAATATAAACATGAAAGTTCAATGTAGAGAGCAGCAAATGCAGGAAAGTACATCATATGAACAAGATCACAGCAGCAACAGATTTGCAAATATGATAAAACAGAAACAAGAACATTGCAAATAAACAGACCTAAATCCACTAACCACATCCTAGGCTATCTAACGACCTAAAATCCACTACAACATGCATATCTAACTATCCTAACATGAACAAAAATGGAAAAATAAGAATAAACTACGAACGGATAAAAGGGATTGCGTGTTGCGGAACCTGGAAGGCGAAAGAAGGAAGTTGGGGTACAGAGGTGGCTGGGGTGGTGGCGGTGACGTCCGGCGCGGCGACTGGCGGCGGTTGCTACTGTTAGGGGGTAGGGGCTTTGGGAAGGGTAATGGGGGAAATAGGGGAGAGGGTTGGGGGTTGCGGGTGGTGGTGGGAGCGGCGGGTAGAGGGTTGGGGGAGAAGAGAGGGAGAAGAAGAGTTGGGGGGTGTCGCGAAATGTAGGGTTTCGCGTGACTGGGGGGTTATATTTTTGAATCCACGCGGTCGCGTGGTTGGGGTGAAAATGGGAGTGACGCGATCGCGTGGGGCGTGCAATTGCATGGAAAGGGTAAAAGAAGGGATGACGCGATCGCATGGGGCATGCGATCGCGTCGCTGGAAATTGTGCTAAACGCACAAATCCAGCGTCGTTCCAGTATAACTCTCTGTCTCCTATTGGGAATTGTGCAATCCATGCGACGCGATTGCGTCGCTCACGCGGTCGCGTGGGATTGGTTGTGTGCATGTGACGCGATCGCATGGGGCATGGGATCGCATGGGCCATTTTGTGCTAGACACACAATGGCTACACGATTCCAGCCTAACTTTCTGGACGTTGGATGTTTACGCTGATCTCCAGGTCACGCGGCCGCGTGGATGACGCGGTCGCGTGGGAAGTGTAGTTCGCCATTCGACGCGATCGCATGGGGCATGCGGTCACGTCGCGCACCCATTTTTTTATATGCAGAATGCGGAATGCAATATGCAGAATGCAGTGCTTGATGTGAATGCTGTGCATGATTCCAGGTTTAATAAAATAAAATAAAATTCAAAAACAAATAAAACTGAATAAAATTAAAATTGCAAAAGGAGCGATCATACCACGGTGGGTTGTCTCCCACCTAGCACTTTTAGTTAAAGTCCTTAAGTTGGACATTTGAAGAGCTTCCTGTTATGGTGGCTTGTGTTTAAATTCATCCAGAAATCTCCACCAGTGTTTGGAATGCCAATAGCCTCCGGGGTCCCAAACTAGGCATGTAAAGCTTCTGAGCAGCTTTAAACAGATTTTCAGGATTCCGGGGTGACGAATGTCAGAATAGATTCCAGGATCCCAAGCTTCGGATCTAAATTCGCCTCCGTCTTGATCTATATTTTTCCATTCGGGCGATTTAGAAAGTAGATTCTCACCATAGTGACCAAACGCTTTCCGAGATCCATTCAATTGAGCTTGATACCAATCCGTGCACTTCAAGTTGAAGCGTGGAACCTTATTGAACCTTGTGCACCAGCTCTGAGCACGAGCCATTTCCCTCTTACTCTTAAAGCCGCATAGAGCTCTAAGCTGGCCATCTGTTTCAAGTAAACCATATTCAAGTGAATAAGTAAAGTTAAAGGTTAAGGATTGTACCCACTTGAAGCTTGTATTAGGCGGTAATGGCCTTGGGGTAGGTGATTCCAATGGTTCCGTGAGTTCTACTCCCTTGTGTTCTTCTGTCAATTCCTCCACTTCCTTGTAAGGTTCTTCAAATGCATCTGAGTCCTGGTCAAAGTCTTCTATGTCTTCCTCATCACTTGAGTCATAGATGGGAGGTTGAGAGAAATCTACCTCTGCATCATCTTCGTATTCATTTGGGGAAGATTCTTCGATCTCAGAGAAGTCGCTTGCGGATGCAAGTTCATTACTAAGAGAGCTTGACTTGCGACTATCATTATCAAGGGAATTTGTGTCCTGGGTTATTCCGTCTAGTTCTTCATAAACGACCTGCCTTGGGGATTGTGCAATATCCTCCTTAGCATTAACTGTAAGGTCCTTAACGGAGTTTTCCTCAGCTCTGGATTCCCATGGAGGTTCAGCGTCTCCTAGATCTTCAACCAACTCTTCTTCTTGTACAATGATAGCTTCTTCTACTTGTTCGAGTACGAATTCATGCTCTGTCTTGTCCATCGGAGTTTCTAATATCTCCTTCATGCTACGCTCTTCATTAGATTGTCCACATGGGGCTGTGGTTGGTCCTTGAATGTTCGCGCGTCTAGAAACTAATTGAATTACTGCTTGCTCCAGTTGTCAAATAGTTGCTTGAAGTTTATTTACTATTGCCTTGAGGCAAACCTCTGATTCTCAGAGTGATGGATTTGGGCATGAGACATAGGAAAGTGGTGGTGTTTGGGAGTGATTGGGTTGGAACTGGGGTGGAAAAGGATCATACGGTGGCGAATGGTGAAGAGAAGCTTGTGAGTGTGGTGGTTCGAGGTTATGTTGAGAGGATGGTCTATAGGCACGGGGTGGGGCTTGTTTGTAGTTACAAGATTGTCCACCATATCTATTAGTTGGGTATGTATTGTAGAATGGTCGTTGTCCATGATATCTTAGAGGGTGTTGTTGCCTAAAGGGTTGATTAGATCCTCTTGGCTCCATTCATCCTTGATTGGTCTGACCTTGATGCATATTCCTGTTGCAACTTCTATTTCCTTCAACAAAGTTAGAACCAAACTCAAAGCGAGAGGGGTGAGAGTTCATAGTAGCAAATAAAATTAAAAAGAAAAAACAGAAATAAATAAACAAGTAAAATAAAAAATATTTACAATAACCAATAATAAGGCATACGTTAGCAGTTTCCCGGCAACGGCACCATTTTGAAGAACTGAAGATTGATGGTTTAGAGGTTATAGTAAACTCTCGTTGTAAGTATAGTTACTAAACCAAGCAATCAACCTTTCTTACAAACGTTTTGGTTGTCACAAGTAACAAACCCCTTAAAATTGATAACCGAGTATTTAACCTCGGGTCGTCTTCTCAAGGAACTGCAGGGAAGTATGTTCTTATTATTGGTTATGGAGATTGTAGAATTGGGGGTTTTAAGAATGAGGGACAATTATGATAGTTGATTTAAATAGCAATTAAAATAAATAAACAAATACTGTAAAGCAAACTTTTGGCAAGGTATGAGAAATTGGAAGTTCAGGCTTAGTCATTTTTATCAACAACAATGAAAGTTGAATCTTAATTCCACTTAGTCGACCTTTACTAAAGCAAAGGAAAGTCAAGGGACTAATTAGCTTGATCTTCGAATCCTATTTATTTCCTAAGAAAAGGTTGGGATTATTGAAGCTTAACTCAATTAGAAAAGATAACAGTTATCAATTATGTTGAGATAAGATAACTCCTGAGTTACTGCTTTCTTAACCAAAACCAAAAGAGGAAAAAGTAAATTTGCTGGAATAAAAATGCCTTCAGATGTAAAGCAGCAATAACATAAATTAAAGAAAGCAATCATGAATTGAAATACCTCAAATAACATTAATAAGTGAAATTGTAATCTAACCTGAAGAGTTCATAAACTAAATTGGAAGAATAAATAAAAATAAAGAACCTGGGATTGAGAGTTACTCCTAAAACTAAGAGAAGTCCTAAATCCTAATCCTAAGAGAGAGAGAGGAGAGAACCTCTCTCAAAACTAGATCTAAAACATGAGAAGTGGAAATTGGCGAGCTCTCTCTGAATGGATGCAGTCCCTCACTTCATAACCTTTGGCCTATGCCTTCTGGACTTGGATTTGGGCCAAAAAGGGCTTCAAAATTCGCTATGAGCGTTTTCTGCAATTTTTGGTGCGTGGCCTCTGTCACGCGTTCGCGTGGGTCACGCGTCCGCGTGGGTCACGCGGTCGCGTCGTTCGGAGCTTTTCCTTGCTATGCGGTCGCGTCAGTCATGCGACTGCGTCATGTGCGTTTTGCTTAAGGCGCGCGGTCGCGTCAGTCATGCGACCGCGTCACTGCTTCTTCGCGCTTGGCACGCGATCGCGTCGTCCCTGCAATCGCGTGGATGCCAGTTTCTTCAAGGACTCCGTTTTGTGCTTTCCTTCCATTTTTGTATGTTTCCTTTCCATCCTTTGAATCATTCCTGCCTTAGAAGATCTAAAACTACTCAACACACTAATCACGGCATCGAATGGAAATAAAGGTAATTAAAATAATAAATTTTAAAGCATAGGAAACATGTTTTTTACATACATCACATAATAAGGAAGGGAAAGTAAAACCATGCAATTAACATGAATAAGTGGGTAAAGGATTGAATAAATCACTCAAACTGAGCACAAAATACATCATAAAATATGGGTTTATCAATGAGTGTCACATAATCATCACATTCATCATGTTCTTGGGTGCGAATGAATATCTTGGAGAAGAAATAGACTTGAATTGAATAGAAAAACAGTAGTACTTTACATTAATTCATGAAGAACAGCAGAGCTCCACACCTTAATCTATGGTGTGTAGAAACTCCACCATTGAAAATACATAAGAACAAGGTCTAGGCATGGCCGTGAGGCCAGCCTCCCAAAAGCGTTAAAAGGTCTATCCAAGTATAAGACTTCTCAACGATGAAAATACAATAGCAAAAAGTCCTATTTATAGAGAACTAGTAGCCTAGGGTTTACAGAAATAAGTAATTAATGCAGAAATCTTCTTCCGGGCCCACTTGGTGTGTACTTGGGCTGAGCATTGAAGTTTCCATGTGTAGATACTTTTTTTGGAGTTAAACGCTAGCTTTTGTGCCAGTTTGGGCGTTTAACTCCAGCTTTTGTGCCAGTTCTGGCGTTAAACGCCAGAATTCTTGAGCTGACTTGGAACGCCGGTTTGGGCCATCAAATATTGGGCAAAGTATGGACTATTATATATTGATGGAAAGCCCAGAATGTCTACTTTCCAACGCAATTGAGAGCGTGCCAATTGGGCTTCTGTAGCTCCAGAAAATCCACTTTGGGTGCAGGGAGGTCAGAATCCAACAGCATCTGTAGTCCTTTTTCAGCTTCTGAATCAGATTTTTGCTCAGGTCCCTCAATTTCAGCCAGAAAATACCTAAAATTATAGAAAAATACAAAAACTCATAGTAAAGTCCAGAAGAGAGATTTTTATTTAAAAACTAATAAAAATATAATAAAAACTAACTAAAATATACTAAAAACATACCAAAAACAATGCCAAAAAGCGTATAAATTATCCGCTCATCACAACACCAAACTTAAATTGTTGCTTGTCCCCAAGAAACTGAAAATCAAATAGGATAAAAAGAAGAGAATATACAATGAATTCCAAAAACATCTATGAAGATCAGTTTTAATTAGATGAGCGGGGCTTTTAGCTTTTTGCTTCTGAACAGTTTTGGCATCTCACTTTATCCTTTGAAGTTCAGAATGATTGGCATCTATAGGAACTCAGAATCCATATAGTGTTATTGATTCTCCTAGTTAAGTATGTTGATTTTTGAACACAACTACTTTATGAGTCTTGGCCGTGACCCTAAGCATTTTGTTTTCCAGTATTACCACCGGATACATAAATGCCACAGACACATAACTGTGTGAACCTTTTCAGATTGTGACTCAGCTTTGCTAGAGTCCCCAATTAGAAGTGTCCAGAGCTCTTAAGCACACTCTTTTTGTTTTTGGACCACGACTTTAACCACTCAGTCTCAAGTTTTCACTTGACACCTTCACGCCACAAGCAAATGGTTAGGGACAGCTTGGTTTAGCCGCTTAGGCCAGGATTTTATTCCTGTGGGCCCTCCTATCCACTGATGCTCAAAGCCTTGGATCCTTTTTATCACCCTTGCCTTTTGGTTTAAAGGGGTATTGGCTTTTTCTGCTTGCTTTTCTTTTTTCTTTCATTTTTCTTTTTTTCTCTTTTTTTTCCGCATATATCCTTTTTCTGCAAGCTTTTCACTGCTTTTTCTTGCTTCAAGAATCAATTTTATGATTTTTCAGATTATCAAATAACATTTTTCCTTTTCCTATCATTCTTTCAAGAGCCAACAATTTTAACATTCTTTAAACAACAAATTCAAAAATATGCACTGTTCAAGCATTCATTCAGAAAAACAATAGTATTGCCACCACATCAAAATAATTAAACTGTTTTAAAATTTGAAATTCATGCACTTCTTTTCTTTTTCAATTAAAAACATTTTTCATTTAAGAAAGGTGATGGATTCATTTTCATAGCTTTAAGGCATAGATACTTAGACACTAATGATCATGTAATAAAGACACAAACATAAATAAACATAAAGCATAATTTTTGAAAAATAGAAAATAAAGAACAAGGAAATTAAAGAACGGGTCCACCTTAGTGATGATGGCTTGTTCTTCCTCTTGAAGATCTTATGGAGTGCTTGAGCTCCTCAATGTCTCTTCCTTGCCTTTGTTGCTCCTCTCTCATGGTTCTTTGGTCTTCCCTAATTTCATGGAGGAGGATGGAATGCTCTTGGTGCTCCACCTTAGTTGTCCCATGTTGGAACTTAATTCTCCTAGGGAGGTGTTGATTTGCTCCCAATAGTTTTGTGGAGGAAAATGTATCCCTTGAGGTATCTCAGGGATTTCATGATGAGGAGTTTTCTCATGCTCTTGGTGAGGTTCCCTCACTTGCTCCATCCTTTTCTTAGTGATGGGCTTGTCCTCATTAATGAGGATGTCTTCCTCTATGTCAATTCCAGCTGAATTGCAGAGGTGACAAATGAGATGAGGGAAGGATAACCTTGCCATAGTAGAGGACTTGTCTGCCATCTTGTAGAGTTCTTGGGATATAACCTCATGAACTTCTACTTCCTCTCTAATCATGATGCTATGAATCATGATAGCCCGGTCTATTGTAACTTCAGACCGGTTGCTAGTAGGAATGAATGAGCGTTGGATGAACTCCAACCATCCCCTAGCCACAAGCTTGAGGTCATGCCTTCTTAGTTGAACCGGCTTCCCTCTTGAATCTCTCTTCCATTGAGCGCCCTCTTCACATATGTCCATGAGGACTTGGTCCAACCTTTGATCAAAGTTGACCCTTCTAGTGTATGGGTGTACATCTCCTTGCATCATGGGCAAGTTGAATGCCAACCTTACATTTTTCGGACTAAAATCTAAGTATTTCCCTCGGACTATTGTAAGCCAATTCTTAGGGATCCGGGTTCACACTTTGATCATAGTTCTTGGTGATCCATGCATTGGCATAGAACTCTTGAACCACTAAGATTCTAACTTGTTGAATGGGGTTGGTGAGAACTTCCCAACCTCTTCTTCAGATCTCATGTCGGATCTCCGGATATTCGCCCTTTTTGAGCTTAAAAGGGACCTCGGGGATCACCTTCTTCTTGGCCACAACTTCATAGAAGTGGTCTTGATGCACTCTTGAGAGGAATCTCTCCATCTCCCATGACTCGGAGGTGGGAGCTTTTGCCTTCCCTTTCCTCTTTCTAGAGGTTTCTCCGGCCTTTGGTGCCATAAATGGTTATGGAAAAACAAAAATCTTTAGCTTTTACCACACCAAACTTAGAAGGTTTGCTCGTCCTCGAGCAAAAGAAGAAGGAAGAGAGTAGAAGAAGAAGAAAAAGAGGAGATGGAGGGGGCTTAGTATTTCGGCCAAGGGGGAGAAGTAGTGTGTATATTGTGTGAAAATGAAGGAGTGAAGATGGGTTTATATAGGAGTGGAGAGGGGGGTATGGTTCGGCCATTATGGGTGGGTTTGGGTGGGAAAGTGGTTTGAATTTGAATGGTGAGGTAGGTGGGGTTTTATGAAGGATGGATGTGAGTGGTGAAGAGAATGGTGGGATTTGATAGGTGAGGGGTTTTTTGGGGAAGAGGTATTGAGGTGATTGGTGAATGGGTGAAGAAGAGAGAGAGGTGGGGTAGGTGGGATCCTGTGGGGCCCACAGATCCTGAGGTGTCAAGGATTTCTCATCCCTGCACCATGTGGCGTGTAAAACGCCCCTTGCTGCCAATCCTGGCGTTAAACGCCAGGCTGCTGCCCATTTCTGGCGTTTAACGCCAGCATTTCTGGCGTTTAACGCCAGCTTCTTGCCCATTCCTGGCGTTAAACGCCAGTTCTGTGCCCATTTCTGGCATTAAACGCCCAGAATGGTGCCAGACTGGGCGTTTAACGCCCATTCTGCTACCCTTACTGGCGTTTAAACGCCAGTAAGTTTCTCTTCCAGGGTGTTCTATTTTTCATTCTGTTTTCCCTTTTGTTTTTGCTTTTTCAATTGTTTTTGTGACTTCACATGATCATCAACCTATAGAAAACATAAAATAACAAAAGAAAATAGAAATTTAACATAGATAATTAAAGATTGGGTTGCCTCCCAACAAGCACTTCTTTAATGTCAATAGCTTGACAGTGGGCTCTCATGGAGCCTCACAGATGTTCAGAATAATGTTGGAACCTCCCAACACCAAACTTAGAGTTTGAATGTGGGGGTTCAACACCAAACTTAAAGTTTGGTTGTGGCCTCTCAACACCAAACTTAGAGTTTGACTGTGGGGGCTCTGTTTGACTCTGTATTGAGAGAAGCTCTTCATGCTTCCTCTCCATGGTGAGAGAGGGATATCCTTGAGCTTTAAACACAAGGGAGTCTTCATTCACTTGAATGATCAATTCTCCTCTGTCAACATCAATCACAGCTTTTGCTGTGGCTAGGAAGGGTCTGCCAAGGATGATGGATTCATCCATACACTTCCCAGTTTCTAGGATTATGAAATCAGCAGGGATGTAATGGTTTTCAACCTTTACCAACACATCCTCTACAAGTCCATAAGCCTGTTTCTTTGAATTGTCTGCCATCTCCAGTGAGATTCTTGCAGCTTGTACCTCAATGATCCCTAGCTTCTCCATTACAGAGAGAGGCTAATGAGCAGATAATTTATACGCTTTTTGGCATTGTTTTTAGTATATTTTTAGTAGAATCTAGTTACTTTTAGGGATGTTTTCATTAGTTTTTATGTTAAATTCACATTTCTGGACTTTACTATGAGTTTGTGTGTTTTTCTGTGATTTCAGGTATTTTCTGGCTGAAATTGAAGGACTTGAGCAAAAATCAGATTCAGAGGTTGAAGAAGGACTGCTGATGCTGTTGGATTCTGACCTCCCTGCACTCAAAATGAATTTTCTGGAGCTACAGACCTCAAAATGGCACGCTTCCAATTGCATTGGAAAGTAGACATCCAGTAATTTCCAGCAATATATAATAGTCCATACTTTGCCCAAGTTTAGACGACGCAAACTGGCGTTCAACGCCAGCTCTCTGCCCAATTCTGGCATCCAGCGCCAGAAACAAGTTGCAAAGTGGAGTTCAACGCCCAAAATGGCACAAAAGCTGGCGTTCAACTCCAAGAATAACC
>NC_029787.2:45906059-45913419 GCF_000816755.2 Arachis ipaensis | reverse complement strand
TCGACAAGGGTGATGCCTCCAGACGATTAGTCGTGCTGTGATAGAGCATTTGGACCATTTTCCCGAGAGGATTGAAAGTAGCCATTGGCACCGGTGACATCCTTACAAAAAGCCAGCCATAGAAAGGAGTAAGACTGATTGGATGAAGACAGCGGGAAAGCAGAGATTCAGAGGAACAAAAGCATCTCTACACGCTTATCTAAAATTCTCACCGATGAATTACATAAGTATTTCTATCCTTCTTTTATTATTTAATTTCGAAAACTCCACGACTATTTTATATCTACCTGACTGAGATTTACAAGGTGACCATAGCTTGCTTCATACCAACAATCTCCGTGGGATCGACCCTTACTCACGTAAGGTTTATTACTTGGACGACCCAGTGCACTTGCTGGTTAGTTATGCGAAGTTGTGAAGATATGTTTAGACCATGGTTTTGTGCATCCATTTTTGGTGCCATTGCCAGGGAATCAATTTCGAACAATAATTCACAACCTGAGTAACAATTTCGCATACCAAGTTTTTGGCGCCGTTGCCAGGGATTGTTCGAGTTTGGACAACTGACGGTTCATCTTGTTGCTCAGATTAGGTAATTTTCTTTCTGTTTTATTTTCAAAAATTTTTCAAAATTCTTTCAAAAATTTCTCCTTTGTTTTCGAAAAAAAAAATTTTAAAATAAAAATGTTTTCAAAAATATATTTTTCTTCAGAATTTTTAAGAATGAATTCTAGTGTTTCATGAAGCATGTGGAAACCTGGCTGGCTGTAAAGCCATGCCTAATTCTTCTGTGTAGGGCATGTCAGGCGTGTCATGTCTGAGTTACATACTAAAGCTTGGCTGGCTATTAAGCCATGCCTNNNNTTTTCAAAATTTGTTTCAACTAACTAACTAACTTTTTGTTTGTTTCTTACCTTTTTCAAAACTACCTAACTAACTCTCTCTCTCTAATTTTCGAAAATATCTCCCTCTTTTTCAAAAATTTCTTTTTAATTAACTAATTATTTTTTTAATTTTTGATTTTCGAAAATTACTAATTTTTTTTTCAAAAACTATTTTCAAAAATCACTAACTCTTTTTCAAAAATAATTTTCAAAAATCCTCTCCCTCTTTCATCTTATTCTATTTATTTATTCATCTACTAACATCTCTTCCTCGCATCACTCACCAAATTCGAACCCCCTCTTCTATCTGTGTTCGAATTTTTTTCTTCTCCTCTTCTTCTACTAACAATAAGGAACCTCTTTATTGTGACATAGAGGATTCCTCTTCTTTTCTTATTCTCTTCTTTTTCTTATGAGCAGGAACAAGGAAAAAGGCATTCTTGTTGAAGCTGATCCAGAACCTGAAAGGACTCTGAAGAAGAAACTAAGAGAAGCTAAATTACAACAATCCAGAGACAACCTTATTGAAAATTTCGAACAAGTAAAGGAGATGGCAGCCGAACCCAACAACAACAATGCAAGGAGAATGCTTGGTGACTTTACTGCACCAAATTCCAATTTACATGGAAGAAGCATCTCCATCCCTACCATCGGAGCAAACAATTTTGAGCTGAAACCTCAGCTAGTTTCTCTGATGCAGCAGAACTGCAAGTTTCATGGACTTCCATCTGAAGATCCTTTTCAGTTCTTAACTGAATTCTTGTAGATCTGTGATACTGTTAAGACTAATGGAGTAGATCCTGAAGTCTACAGGCTCATGCTTTTCCCTTTTACTGTAAGAGACAGAGCTAGAATATGGTTGGACTCTCAACCCAAAGACAGCCTGAACTCTTGGGATAAGCTGGTCACGGCTTTCTTAGCCAAGTTCTTTCCTCCTCAAAAGCTGAGCAAGCTTAGAGTGGATGTTCAGACCTTCAGACAGAAGGAAGGTGAATCCCTTTATGAAGCTTGGGAAAGATACAAGCAGCTGACCAAAAAGTGTCCTTCTGACATGCTTTCAGAATGGACCATCCTGGATATATTTTATGATAGTTTATCTGAGCTATCAAAGATGTCATTGGATACTTCTGTAGGTGGATCCATTTACCTAAAGAAAACGCCTGCAGAAGCTCAAGAACTCATTGACATGGTTGCTAATAACCATTTCATGTACACTTCTGAGAGGAATCCTGTGAGTAATGGGACGCCTATGAAGAAGGGAGTTCTTGAAATTGATACTCTGAATGCCATATTGGCTCAGAATAAAATATTGACTCAGCAAGTCAATATGATTTCTCAGAGTCTGAATGGAATGCAAGCTGCATCCAACAGTACTCAAGAGGCATCTTCTGAGGAAGAAGCTTATGATCTTGAGAACCTTGCAATAGCAGAGTTAAAATACATGGGTGAACCATATGGAAACACCTACAATCCATCATGGAAAAATCACCCAAATCTCTCATGGAAGGATCAAAAGCCTCAACAAGGCTTTAATAATGGTGGAAGAAATAGGTTTAGCAATAGCAAGCCTTTTCCATCCTCCACTCAGCAACAGACAGAGAATTCTGAGCAGAATCCATCTAGCTTAGCAAATTTAGTCTCTGATCTATCTAAGGCCACTGTGAGTTTCATGAATGAAACAAGGTCTTCCATTAGAAATTTGGAAGCACAAGTGGGCCAGCTGAGTAAAAGGATCACTGAAATCCCTCCTAGTACTCTTCCAAGCAATACAGAAGAGAATCCAAAAGGAGAGTGCAAGGCCATTGAATTAATTACCATGGCCGAACCCACAAGAGAGGAGAAGGACGTGAATCCCAAGGAGGAAGACCTCCTGGGACGTCCAATGATCAATAAGGAGCTTCCCTCTAAGGAACCTAAGGAATCCGAGACTCATCTAGAGATCATAGAGATTCCATTGAACCTCCTTATGCCATTCATGAGCTCTGATGAGTATTCCTCTTCTGAAGAGAATGAGGATGTTACTAAAGAGCAAGCTGCCAAGTTTCTTGGCGCAAATCTAATTTTATTTTTGTTTTTCATGTTTTCTTAGGTTCATGATCATGTGGAGTCACAAAATAAACGAAAAATTTATAAATAGAATCAAAAACAGCGGAAGAAAAATCACACCCTGGAGGAAGCACCTGTCTGGTGTTCAACGCCAGAACAGAGCATGGTTCTGGCGCTGAACGCCCAAAATGGGCAGTATTTGGGCGCTGAACGCCCAAAATGGGCAGCATCTGGGTGCTGAACGCCAGAATTGCACCTTGGAGAAGAGCTGGCGCTGAACGCCCAGAACAAGCATGGTTCTGGCGTTCAACGCCAGAAATGGGCAACAAATGGGCGTTGAACGCCCAAAATGGGCACCAACCTGGTGCTGAACACCTAGAGTTGTGTGCAAGGGCATTTTACATGCCTAATTTGGTGCAAGGTTGTAATTTCTTGAACACCTCAGGATCTGTGGACCCTACAGGATCATCTCAGGATCTGTGGACCCCACAGGATCATCTCAGGATCTGTGAATCTCACAGGATCCCCACCCACCTCACCCTCTCTCTCTCCATTCATGGTCATCCCTTCTGTTTTCCATTCACCACACACATCCCTCTATCTCCTCCATATCTTCTTCTTCTTCATCTATTCTTTCTTCTCTTACTCGAGGGCGAGCAATATTCTAAGTTTGGTGTGGTAAAAGCATAAGCTTTTTGTTTTTCCATTACCATTAATGGCACCTAAGGCCAGAGAAACCTCAAGAAAGAGGAAAGGGAAGACAAATGCTTCCACCTCTGAGCCATGGGAGATGGAAAGATTCATCTCGACTGCTGATGCTGTTGGATTCTGACCTCCCTGCACTCAAAATGAATTTTCTGGAGCTACAAAACTCAAAATGGTGCGCTTCCAATTGCATTGGAAAGTAGACATCCAAGAATTTCCAGAAATATATAATAGTCCATACTTTTCCCAAGTTTAGACGACGCAAACTGGCGTTCAACGCCAGCTCTCTGCCCAATTCTGGCATCCAGTGCCAGAAACAAGTTGCAAAGTGGAGTTCAACGCCCAAAATGGCACAAAAGCTGGTGTTCAACTCCAAGAATGACCTCTCCACGTGTAGACTTCAAGCTCAGCCCAAGCACACACCAAGTGGACCCCGGAAGTGGATTTATGCATCAATTACTTACTTCTGTAAACACTAGTGACTAGTTTATTATAAATAGAACTTTTTATCATTGTATTCGCTTATTTCTATCCTTCTTTTATTATTTAATTTCGAAAACTCCACAACTATTTTATATCTGCCTGACTGAGATTTACAAGGTGACCATAGCTTGCTTCATACCAACAATCTCCGTGGGATCGACCCTTACTCACGTAAGGTTTATTACTTGGATGACCCAGTGCACTTGATGGTTAGTTATGTGAAGTTGTGAAGATATGTTTAGACCATGGTTTTGTGCATCCGTTTTTGGTGCCATTGCCAGGGAATCAATTTCGAACAATAATTCACAACCTGAGTAACAATTTCGCATACCAGAGGCATAAGGTTTATACTTGATCCCAGGTCACACAGAGCCTTCTCAAAGGTCATGGTGCCTATGGTACAAGGTATTGAGAACTTTCCAGGATCTTGTCTCTTCAGAGGTAATTTCTGCCTAGTCAAGTCATCCAGTTCTTTGATGAGCAATGGAGGTTTATCCTCTCAAGTCTCATTACCAAACAACCTGGCATTTAGCTTCATGATTGCTCCAAGGTACTTAGCACCTTGCTCTTCAGTAACATCTTCATCCTCTTCAGAGGAGGAATATTCATCAGAGCTCATGAATGGCAGAAGTAAATTTAATGGAATCTCTATGGTCTCAGTCTGAGCCTCAGATTCCCATGGTTCCTCATTAGGGAACTCCATGGAGGTTAGTGGACGTCCATTGAGGTCTTCCTCAGTGAAGATCACTGCCTCTTCCTCCTCTCCAGGTTTGGCCATGGGAGACGTGTTTATGGCATTGCACTCTCTCTTTGGATTCTCTTCTATATTGCTTGGGAGAGTACTAGGAGGGAGTTCAGTAATTTTCTTACTCAGCTGTCCCACTTGTGCCTCCAAATTTCTAATGGAGGACCTTGTTTCAGTCATAAAACTTTGAGTGGTTTTGATTAGATCAGAGACAATTGTTGCTAAGTCAGAGTGGCTCTGCTTAGAATTCTCTGTTTGTTGCTGAAAAGATGATGGAAAAGGCTTGCTATTGCTAAACCTGTTTCTTTCACCATTATTGTTGTTGAAACCTTGTTGAGGTCTCTGTTGATTCTTCCATGAGAGATTTGGATGATTTCTCCATGAAGGATTATAGGTGTTTCCATAAGGTTCTCCCATGTAATTCACCTCTTCCATTGCTGGGTTCTCAGGATCATAAGCTTCTTCTTCAGAGGAAGCTTCCTTAGTACTGCCTGGTGCAGCTTGCATTCTAGACAGACTCTGAAAAATCATATTGACTTGCTGAGTCAATATTTTATTCTGAGCCAATATGGCATTCAGAGTATCAATCTCAAGGACTCCTTTCTTCTGATTTGTCCCATTATTCACAGGATTCCTTTCAGAAGTGTACATGAATTGGTTATTTGCAACCATTTCAATGAGTTCCTAAGCTTCTGCAGGCGTCTTCTTCAGATGAAGAGATCCTCCAGCAGAACTATCCAATGACATCTTGGATAGTTCAGACAGACCATCATAGAAAAGACCTATAATGCTCCATTCTGAAAGCATGTCAGAAGGGCACCTTCTGATCAATTGCTTGTATCTTTCCCAAGCTTCATAGAGGGATTCACCTTCCTTCTGTCTGAAGGTTTGGACTTCCACTCTAAGTTTGCTCAATTTTTGAGGTGGAAAGAACTTTGCCAAGAAGGCATTGACTAGCTTTTCCCAAGAGTTCAGGCTTTCTTTAGGTTGTGAATCCAACCATGTCCTAGCTCTGTCTCTTACAGCAAAAGGAAAAAGCATAAGTCTGTAGACTTCAGGGTCAACCCCATTGGTCTTGATAGTGTCACAGATTTGCAAGAATTTAGCTAAGAACTGATGAGGATCTTCCAATGGAAGTCCATGAAACTTGCAATTCTGTTGCTTTAGAGAAACTAATTGAGGCTTAAGCTCAAACTAATTTGCAATCCTTGCATTGTTGGCATTATTGTTTTCGGCTGCCATGGTTTTTTCTTCTTTGAAAAGCTTTGTTAGGCCCTCTAGAGAGAATTGTGCTTTAGCTTCTCTTAGTTTTCTCTTCAAGGTCCTTTCAGGTTCAGGATCAGCTTGAACAAATATGCCTTTATCTTTGTTCCTACTCATATGAAAGAGAAGAGAACAAGAAAGTAGGGAATCATCTATGTCACAGTACAGAGATTCCTTGAGGTGTCAGAGGAACAGAAGAATAGAAGGAGGGGGTAGATAGAAGAGAATTCGAACATATAAAGAAGGATAGAGTTCGAATTGCACCTTGAGGAGGAGTGTTAGTCCCTTAAATAGAAGGATGTGAGAAGAGGGGAAGAATTATCGAAAATAAGTTAAAAAGATTTTGAAATAATAAAAAGAAATTTGAAAATTTGATTGAGATTTTCGAAAATTAAGATTAGGAAAGAAATTAAGTGATTTTTGAAAAAGATTTTGAAATTAAAAAGAGTAAAAAGATATGATTGAGAGTAAATTTTGAAAAAGATGTGATTGAAAAGATATGATTGAGAAGATATGATTGAAAATCAAATTAAAAAGAGAAAGTTTTAAAAATTAAAGTTGATTACTTGACTAACAAGAAATTAAAAGATATGATTCTTAAAATTTAAAATTTAATCCTTTCTTAATAGGCAAGTAACAACTTGAAAATTTTGAAGTAAATCATTAATTATAGCAAGGATTTTCAAAAATAAAAAAATGGAAAGAAATTGATTTTGAAGAGATATGATTGAAAAGATATGATTTGAAAAAGATTTGATTTTGAAAAATTATGAAAATTTGAAAAAAAATTTGAATTAAAAACAAAATCTTCCCTCTAGTGTCCTCCTGGCGTTAAACGCCCAGAATGGCATCCATTCTGGCGTTTAACGCCCAAAATCCTACCTTTTTGGGCGTTAAACGCCCAGCCAGGTACCCTGGCTGGTGTTTAAACACCAGTTTTCCTTCTTCATTGGGCGTTTTGAACGCCCAGCTTTTTCTGTTTGATTCCTCTGCTGAATGTTCTAAATCTTCAATTCTCTGTATTATTGACTTGAAAAGACATAGTTTTGAGAATTTTTTTGAATTTTTCAATGATGAGAAACAATCAAAATACAACTAATCTTAGGAAACTCAAATCAAACAAACAATGCATGCAGGACACCAAACTTAAAAATTTTCATATAAGAGACACTAACAAATTGAGAATGCATATAAGAAACAACAAAACACACAAAACAAGAGAATTTAAAGATTA
>NC_029787.2:45877523-45905745 GCF_000816755.2 Arachis ipaensis | reverse complement strand
GGAAGCAAGCTATGGTCACCTTGTAAATCTCAGTCAGGCTAATTCAGATGGTGATGGAGAATTGATAATTAAAAGATAAATAAAACATAAAATAAAGATAGAGATACTTATGTAATTCATTGGTGAGAATTTCAGATAACCGTATGAAGATGCTTTGTTCCCCCTGAACCTCTGCTTTCCTATTGCCTTCTTCCAACCATTCATACTCCTTTCCATGGCAAGCTTTATGTTGGGCATCACCGTTGTCAATGGCTACTTCCCGTCCTCTCAGTGAAAACGTTCCAAATGCGCTGTCACCGAACGGCTAATCATCTGTCGATTCTCGATCTTGTTGGAATAGGATCCATTGATCCTTTTGCGTCTGTCACACGCCCAACAATCGCAAGTTTGAAGCTCGTCACAGTCATCCCTTCCCAGATCGTACTCAGAATACCACAGACAAGGTTTAGACGTTCCGGATCTCAGGAATGGCCGCCAATAATTCTAGCCTATACCACGAAGGTTCCAATCTTAGATCAGAAACCCAAGAGATACACATTCAAGCTTGTTTGCATGTAGAACGGAAGTGGTTGTCAGTCACGCGTTCATAGGTGAGAATGGTAATGAGTGTCACATAATCATCACATTCATCATGTTCTTGGGTGCGAATGAATATCTTGGAGAAGTAATATAGTTGAATTGAATAGAAAAACAGTAGTACTTTGCATTAATTCATGAAGAACAGCAGAGCTCCACACCTTAATCTATGGTGTGTAGAAACTCCACCGTTGAAAATACATAAGAACAAGGTCTAGGCATGGCCATGAGGCCAGCCTCCCAAAAGCGTGAAAAGGTCTATCCAAGTATAAGACTTCTCAACGATGAAAATACAATAGCAAAAGGTCCTATTTATAGAGAACTAGTAGCCTAGGGTTTACAGAAATAAGTAATTAATGCAGAAATCTTCTTCCGGACCCACTTGGTGTGTGCTTGGGCTGAGCATTGAAGCTTCCATGTGTAGAGACTTTTCTTGGAGTTAAACGCCAACTTTTGTGCCAGTTTGGGCGTTTAACTCCAGCTTTTGTGCCAGTTCTGGCGTTAAACGCCAGAATTCTTGAGCTGACTTGGAACGCCGGTTTGGGCCATCAAATCTTGGGCAAAGTATAGACTATTATATATTTCTGGAAAGCCCAGGATGTCTATTTTCCAACACAATTGAGAGCGTGCCAATTGGGCTTCTGTAGCTCATAGTGAAGTCCAGAAGAGTGATTTTTATTTAAAAACTAATAAAAATATAATAAAAACTAACTAAAATATACTAAAAACATACCAAAAACAATGCCAAAAAGTGTATAAATTATCCGCTCATCACCTTTCCAGTCAGAGCAAACCAAACGAACAGCTCAATTCTTGGTGGAACTAGGCCTTTCCAAACTGTCCTTGTAAAGCTGTAACTCGCTGTGTCCTCCGAAATTATTTCTGCCTGCAGCACCTGCACAAAGGAGTTAGTAGAAAATAAGCCTTTTTTATCAAATTTTCATACAACTCTATCCTCTCTGTCATAAGCAAGATTTATCACTCTCAAAGTATCATGCATCTGGTTCACTAGATCCAACTCCCATTGGAATAGCTCTCGCCTCCATTGGAAGTTCCATCTCCACTCTAGCCCATCCCAAAACCCACAATCCCCTATCACGGATCCTGTTTGGGTTGAAACCGAGAAGAGCCTAGGATATTGATCTTTCAGAGAGCCGCCACGCAGCCATACATCCTCCCAAAACCGTGTTCTTCTACCATCACCGATATCCATAGACAACCCAGTAATCATTTTTTGTTTAACTTGTTGATCCTTAAACTGTAAATGGCAGATATCCTTCCACGGCCCCCCTCGGGAAGGTAATGCCTGGGATGATAGCATCACATTTGGGTTTAGGTTATTACAAGAGCAAACCACCTTCTTCCATAAGGGGCAATCCTCCTTTGAAAAATGCCACCACCACTTAAATAGGAGGGCTATGTTTCGCACCATGGCATCCCCGACGCCTAACCCGCCAAACTTTTTGGGAGCCTGCACCACCTCCCACCTGACCATGGCTATACCATTCCTTCCATCCTCCTTGCTCCAGAGAAACCTTCTCTGTAAGGAAATCAACTTCTCTGCAACTGCCTTTGGCATTTTATATAAACTCAAGAAATAGACAGGAAGGCTGTTCAATACAGATTTAATCAGCACCAGCTTACCGGCTTTATTGAGAACCTTGGCTTTCCACATGCCTAGTTTCTCCTCCACTTTATCTATGATGGGCTTCCAAGTCTTTACCAACCTCGGATTAGCTCCTAGCGGAATTCCCAAGTACTTCACTGGAAGAGATGCTACCTTACAGCCCAGTACGTTACACATTCGTTGCACCTATTGATCCTCGCAGTTGATTGGAATCAAACTAGATTTATCAAAGTTGATGCTTAATCCCGACATCACTTCAAAGCATCGAAGAAGCATTCTATAATTCCTGATGGTCTCTTCCTCTGGGGGGCAAAATAGAACGGTATCATCCGCAAATTGAAGATGCGACAGCTCAATATGGTCTCTACCAACCAGTAGCGGTGATATACGCCTATTTCTTACTGCCTCACTGAACATCCTATGTAGAACATCAGCAACAAGTACAAACAGAAATGGAGACAGTGGATCGCCTTGTCTCAGGCTCCTTTCCATCTTAAACGGCTTAGAAGGCGACCCGTTCATCAGTACTGACATAGAACATGTGCTTACGCACTCCATAACCCAACTCCTCCATCTCCGTCCAAAGCCCATTTTTTGCAACACCAGGTCTACAAAGCTCCAGTTGACTCTATCATATGCTTTTTGGAAGTCTAGCTTTATTATAACCGCTTCCTTCTTCCTCAACTTAATCCATTGAACCGTTTCGCATGCAATAAGAGCCCCGTCATGAATCTTCTGCCCCTTAACAAAAGCACTCTGAGTCTCCCCTACTAGCCGTGGCATTATTGCTCGCATCCTCCTAACCAGAATTTTCGATATGACTTTATACACACAGCCTACCATACTAATCGGCCTCAGGTCTTTGATTTCCTTAGCCTCAGTAAACTTAGGAACCAGCGCCACCCAGGTAAGATTAGCATCTGCCGGTAACTTGGACGTTATGAAAAATTCCAACACCACTGTCGTAAAATCAGAGCCAATTTCGTTCCAGCACTTCTTTATGAAGTTCATGTTGTACCCATCACTTCCTGGTGCCTTAGAAGATTCACAGTCCCATACTGCTTCTCTAACCTCCTCAGGAGTCGGTTGTACCTCCAAAGCCAAAGCATCCTCTTCACCAATCATTTCCACTAGACCATCCCTGAACCCCACCAAAGGATACTCTTCCTGATGATATAATTTCTTATAAAAGTCCCTAATCTCAATCTTAATTCTAGGTTGATTCCTTATTAATCCTCCATTAACAAGTAACGCATCAATCCTATTGTTCCTCCTCCTCGCAGAAGCTAAGCTGTGGAAGTACCTCGTGTTCTTATCAATGTCCCTCGCATGTCTAGAGCGAGACATTTGCTTCCAATGTAGTTCTTTCCTTACATACCATTTCTCACAGCAAACCACAAGCGCCCTTCTTCTAGCCTCCATTGTTCCATCATAGACCCCATCATCCACCATATCATCAATCTTCTTAATCTCTTCTTCAAACTTCATGATTTTCTTGTCCATGTCACCAAAATTGGCTTTGTGCCACCTTCCCAGAGGAGCTGTCAAGGCCTTCAATTTATCTGTGAATTGCGCCTCTCCTAGTCCTCTCCATTCCTCCTTGACCATTCTCAGGAACCCTTCGTGTGTAAACCACGAATCAAGACTACGAAACGGCCTCGGTCCATCCCTTTGCTTGTTATCTTCCACTATGATCGGACAGTGATCAGACAAGCCTCTTGGACCCCCTCGTAACCTAGTCTCTGGANAGCCACTCCAGGTTAACCAGAACTCTATCAATTCGACTGCAGGAACGACCTCTGAACGAAATAAACTTGCGGTCAGTAATAGGCAAGTCCACTACACCCATGTCATGTATCCAATTCCTGAAGTCTTCCACTGCTAAGGATAAACTATCAGTACCTCGTCTTTCTTCCACATGTAGAATCTCATTAAAATCTCCCATGAAACAACAGGGAACCTGGCATAACCCAGCTATGTAGCTCAGCTCCTCCCATACCACAAGCTTCTCGTCTCTAATATGAGCACCATATACCAAGATAAAGGCACAATTAAAGTTATTCTTCAATAACTCCCCTTCAACACATAACCATCTCTCCCTTTTATAATTGAAACTCATCATCCCATATTAACAACAACCCACCAGATGCACCATCAGATTCAACATAGTCCCACCCTGCACAACTATTTTCCCAAATATTTGGTATATCAAATTTAGTTATTACCTGTCTTTTAGTCTCCACCAAACCTAACATATTTAATCTATACTTCCGTTTCAGTTCCTTAACCATCCTCAACTTTTCGTCACCCCTCAACCCCTAACATTTCAAGAACTAAAAATCATTTCAATAAAATATTGCACACCTTTTTATGAGTTTTTGGTCTACTCCGTCTTGCTTTTGCCTTCTGTTTTTCTATCCTTTTTTTCTGGGCAGCTTCTTCATTCAATTGTTGGAGAATCGCCATGATGTCGTCTTCTTCGTTATATAGTTCTGCTCCTGACTCCCTTGCTAGCTCCCAGGTTCTTTTATTTTCTAAATGCTGCTCCTCCAAAGTTAAGCCCCCATTATCACTGGTGTCATCCCCGTTGGTATGTGCTGCGTCCCCCACATTTTCCTTATCGTTGTAACCATTTTCGGCATTGACCACTGGTATAATTCTGTCACCATCGGCTATCAATCCCATCCCAAAGTTACCACAAACTTGATTACCTTGAGTATCTCTGCAGCTCTGTGCTGGATTAGCATAATCACTGAGCCCGTTTTCTAATCCTTCTTCTGTGCCATCAGCCCCTTGTAACACATCAGCTCCTACCTCATGAATTGAAGATCTGCACCCTCCCGCCTCCACGCCGTGTCTTCTTCTTTGAGTCATCATCAGTCCGCCGTCAAGCACCATAAGTACTGCACCATTACAGGGCTGAGGATCGTCTTCTACTTGGAGATCCCGCGACATCATCGTGCTTGCAACACCCGGTTCGAGTCGTCCTCCTCCTCTCCACGTTGCTGCTTCACCGTTCAGCCAGCCCTCACTCCCGCTCTCTTGCCCGGACCGACGCGCTTCCTCTACAGCCGCCTTAAGTGGATCTTCTCCTTGTGAGGTAGCCGTGAGATGACCCCCGTCGGATCTAGGCCGTGAGTCAGCCCCCAGTGCCTAAGATTCACCTTGCGCGGAGTCTTCCATGAGCTGTGAGGCGCACCCCTGCTGGTTCTTCCTTACCCGAACCGTTTTCCTCCGACCCAGCATGGTACCGACCCGTTCCGTGCGAATCAAGTCCTGCCCCTGATGCGGTCCCGTTCTTATTTTAATTAAAAAAATATTTACGAAAATGCGTAAGGCTCAATTTACCTACACGAAACAGGTTTTCAGGCCAATCCACACAAGGCGCACGCGAAATGCCAAGCAAGGCCATGCGAAATGGGCATTTCAGCCATGAGAATAACACACTACTAGTAGAGAAGGATAGAGAGACCTTACTTACCAAAATGAATTGAAGCTTTAAATGTATTCAAATTTAACGGTATTTCAATATCCCCTTGATAGGAACAAAAAAATAACTGCTGTCAGATTTTAAGGCTGCGATTGTTTTTAAGAATAGGACAGGATAAGACACTGAGAATAGGATAGGATAAGACACTGATTGACAGAAACATAAAATTTTGTGTTCTTGTATTTTGTTTGGTGATAAACTAAAACAAATTATGAAAATTTAATTTATTCTCATTTTTTTTCATTTAAAAAATTTGAGATGAAAAATATAACAATAAAAAATATAATTATAAAAAATTAACAAGAATAATGAAAGAAAAAATAAAAAATAAGTTATGTCTCTTTTTAGTGTCTTTGTGTCATTCCTATTAGGATGGACACAAAATACACTAATTCAGTGTCTCTGGACAAATTGTCTCTATCCATGTCTCCTCTGTCTCAGTGTCCCTGTTTCAGTATCTGTCTTTATAAACAAACGTAACCTAAATGTATTCAAATATAAATTATATCTAAGGAAGTTCTCATCTTGTTTAAGTATTTAATTAAATCGATATCTCAAGAAAATTGTATGAATATTAGTTTATGAGAAAATATAAGTAACTTATATTTTGTTTAATATTGTAGAATATATATGAAACACGATGACCAACTTGGTTGACATGAATTGAACACCGTTCCATCAGATAATCCTTCCTAAAAGTAAAAGATTAAAAATGAAGAAATGATAAAGTTAATAAAGAAAGCTAATGATTTATTTACTGCTTACAATAATGACTAATGACATCAGAGGGGCCGAATATGTATATCATTATTAAACGCATCATCAGTGGGTGACATTTGATTTGAGTCCTCATCTCGCGTCGCATTATGAATCCTGCATTGAGAAAGTTTAATTAGCTTTCTATAATTGATTTCCATTTAGTTGAAGTTAGAAAGAGTTCTATATTGTGACTAAATCATATGACATTTTATATAAGAAATAGACTTTAGAATACATCATTATATGAGTTAAAGAAACTCTTAATTATTACTACAATGATATAATGCCATTTCTAATTAAACTTTGCTAAATTACATATTCAGTTCTAGGTGAAAGTGTTTATACTAATAGTTTTGAATTATAGTGTTATTTATCTAAATGGCAGTACATATTTAAAGAGGGAAAGAAAAAAAAAATGAAAACTGTTGTGAGATTTAGATGGATAGATAGAAATAGAACTAGAAAATTATAAGAGAAAGTAAGAGATCCGTAAGAACCTGATTTTTCGTAAATAAATTTTTTTAGTTATTTTAAAATTTATTTTGCAAAATTTCGAATCACGGCTCAATAAGAAATAGTGAGGCTAGTCCAATGGTAAAAAAAAAAAACAAAAATTAAAAAAAAGAAAAAAATTAAATAGAAAAAGACCATCAATAAGGTTAAAATTGGTTTTATGAGGGTAATTAATTCCTCTAAGTCATGTTTAACTAGTAAATAATAAATATTAGCTTACTATTAATTTATTTTTTTTACTAGAGACTTTTTGAGCTAGAAATTCACTTTTAGTGACAGTTTTGCGTGCGCCGATAAAAATTCTTGTAATCGAAAACTTCGAAACTAGTGGTAAAAATAATTTCTACCTTGGTAATTGTGTCCGAAGATTAATATTAGCTATCCATTCATGATTTATTTCCTTAAGAATAAATCTTAGCCATTAATTATTTCACCACACGGTAAAATTTACTCCCAACCGAATTTTTGACTAGTATTCCACAAACGACTCCTAGAGGCCCCAAATCTTCTTACTTGCCACCCAAGTAACTTGTCTCTCCTTCTCAGCCTCTAGGCCGAGACTATTTCAGCCTTTCATCCCTCTCTGCTGTGCTTTTAACCTCGAATAACTAACTGCGATTAATTGCAGATAAGCTCAATATGCAAGCGCTGATCAAACTTCCTCGTTTTCACGCTCCTTATTCATTAAAGCCCAGCTCTTAACTATGAAAACTTTAGACTCTTTTACCATTATAAATTCAGCAAGACTTTGATTTTTTATTTAAGGAAGCATTGGCCACAAAATTCACAAAACACTTTACACATTTTTACACTCTTTTAACCGAATTCTTGAGAGAGAAAGAGAGAAAATTCTTGCACTTTTTCTCTGACCCCCAGCCCCTATTTCAACTCTTCTTCTATTGTTTTTCATGTGTTCTTCAAGTACTCAATCCATACAAATACAAACTCTTGTCTGTTTTCGCTAATTCTTGTGTTTATACCGAAATTTCGGCTAGGTAAACTCTTGATTCTTTCTCGTTTCTTTTTTAAAAAAAAATAGTAGCCATGGTGAATTCTTACTCTCCTCCATGTATAGATAACTCCTCTTGAAGCACCCATAGAGCACGCCTAAGGAGTTAGAGAGATTCGATCTCAAAGTGGTTGAATTTTGACGTTTTTGCGTACTTTCGGCCAAAAAGAAAACTACACCATCACCAGCTGTGTTCCTTCCCTTGTGTGCACGTTTTATAGTGTATGAAAGGTTTAATAACTGAATGACATAAGAGGTAAGAGTTAAGATTATTTAGAGTATGTTTATGCTTGTTTTTTGGTATTCATATGAGCCACTTTGTGGTGATCTTGTACTTGATTCTTAATTTTAAAATTCAGTGATGTTTCTCTATTTTAGGACTATTATTTGAGTAATACATGAAGCTTATTTACCTCTGGAAATTGTGTAAAATCACCGAAATTATTTGGAACACTTGGGGTTTAAGTTTCAAGTCTTAAAAGTCACTAAAAGTGCATAAAAATGAAAAACTGGACCCCTGAAAATTTAGTCACTAAATGATCATGAAAGTCACGTGTATAAGAGTTAATAAGAGGTTATAAAACTGATTTTAATCCTATGAAACAAAGGTGTAAAAGTAAAAAGGGTGTTATGGTCATTTTTGGATAAAAAGAGGGTTAAAAATATAATTTAATTGAAAGATAAGTACAATTATGAGCTTAGTATCATTAAGAATAAATTAGTAATTATATAAATTAATTGAGTCAAAATTATAATTACAATAAAGTTTTGGGCCTAAATAAAAGCTTTAGTAAAAATTAGAAGTAAAACGGTAAAAAGTGGTAACTAGAATAAGTAAACAAATTATTAAAGGATCAAATGATCTTTTAGGTCCCTAAGAATAGAATTGGTATTAACTAAAAGTATTATAGATAATTTGGTAATAGAAAAATATTAAGATTAACACGGTAACATTTTGATAGTAAATCAGGTTAAACGGTAAAACTAGAGTACTTAGGGGCATATTAATAATTTTAGGCATAAAGTCAAAATTAAAAATTATTAACTAACTTAATGAAGGGTAAGAAGGTCTTTTAGGAAAAAAATATATGAGGGTAAAATATATGAGAGCGCGCCATTTGGACTTCTGTACCTCCAGAAAAGCTCTTTCAAGTGCACGAAGGTCAGATCTTAACAGCATCTGCAGTGCTTTCTCTGTCTCTGAATCAGACTTTTGCTCAAACTCCTTAATTTCAGTCAGAAAATACCTGAAATTACATGAAAAAACACAAACTCATAGTAGAATCCAAAAATGTGAATTTTGCACGAAAACCTATAAAAAACATAATAAAACTTAATGAAAACTATATGAAAATGATGCCAAAAAGCGTATAAAATATCCACTCATCAGAACACCAAACTTAAACTGTTGCTTGTTCCCAAGCAACCAAAAACTCAGTAGGATAAAAAGAAATAGAAGGATGCAATAAATTTCGGAGTTCTCAATGAAGTTCAGTTTCAATTAAATGAGCGGGACTAGTAACTTTTTGCTTCTGAATAGTTTTGGCACCTCACTTTCAATTGAAGCTCAGAATAGTTGGCATCTCTAGGAACTTAGAATCTAGATGATATTATTGATTCTCCTAGTTAAGTTCTTTTTTATTCTTGAACACAGCTTCTTTAGAGTCTTGGTCGTGACCCTAAGTACTTTGTTTTCTAATATTACCACCAGATACATAAATGCCACGACACTTTAACTGGGTGAACCCCTTAGGATTGTGACTTAGTTTTACTAGAGTCCCCAGCCAGTGGTGTCCAGAGTTCTTAAGCGTTGCTTTGGACCACGACTTTAACTGTTCAGTCTCAAGTTTTTCACTTGACACCTTCACACCACAAGCATATAGTTAGGGAAGCAGTTCATTTGAACTGCCTAGGCTAAGATGTTTCTATTAGGCCCTCCTGACCATTGATGCTCAAAGCCTTGGATCCTTGCTCTTGCCTTTTGGTTTAAAGAGCTATTGTCTTTTTTTACTTTTTTTTTTTTTCTTTTTCTGCTTGCTATATATATTTTTTTTCACATTTTTTTTCGCATGCTGATTTTTCTTGCTTCAAGAATCAATTTTAGGATTTTTCAGATCACCAATAATATTTCACTTTTATCCTCATTCTTTCAAGAGCCAACATCTTAACTCCAACATCAAATATGCACTGTTTATTCATACATTCAGAAAACAAAAGCAATGCCACAACATCAAATAATTGAACTATTCTTAATATATAACTCGAAATTCATGCATCTTACTTTTCTTTTTCAAATAAAATTTTTTCTTTTAAGCAAGGTGAGAGATGCATGGAATAATTCATAGCTTTAAGACATAAAGATAGATGATCATGCACTAGAAACAGACAGTAAAACAAAATACATGAAAAACAGAAAAATAACATAAGCAAACAGGAGATAAAAGGAACGGATCCACGTTAGTAACGGCGACTATTGCTCCCTCTAGAGAAGCCAATGGACCGCTTGATCTCTTCTATGTTACGCCCCTGTCTCTGTTGTTCTTCTCTCATGGCTCTTTGATCTTCTCTTATGTCATGGAGGATTGTGGAGTGCTCTTGATGTCCCATCCTTAGTTGATCCATGCTAGAGCTCAATTCTCCTAGAGAAGTGTGCAATTGGTCCCAAAAAATTTTTTGAGGAGGAAAATACATCCTTGAGGCTTCTCAAGGATTTCTTGTTGAGGCGGCTCCACATGCTCTTGCGGTGGTCTATGTGCCGGTTCTCTAACATGCTCTATCCTTCTTTTAGTGATGGGCTTGTCCTTCTCAATGGAGATGTCTCCTTTTATTACAATTCCAGCTGAATTGCATAGGTGACATATAAGGTGGGGAAAAGTGGAGGCAAGTGCCTTTCCCTTCCTCTTCCTTGAGGTTTCACCAGTCTTTGGTGCTATACTTAGGAGTGGTAGAAGTCAAAAAGCAAAGGTTTTGCAACACCAAACTTAAGAGTTTTGTTTGTCCTCGAGCAAATATGAACAATTGGGAATGAGAGAGTAGAAGGAGAAGAAGAAAGAGGGAGAGATAAGAGGGTGAGGTAGGTGGGGTAGGTGGAGTTTCTGTGGGACCCACTGGTCTTGGGAGGCTAGGAAATTTGAATTCCCTGCCCCTTGTGGAATTTGAACGCCTAGCTCTTGCTCCTGGTTGGCATTCAACGCTAGCTTGATGCTCCTTATAAGACGTTGAACCCCCATTGGGGTGCTCCTTCCTGGCGTTTAATGCTAGGTCTGTGCCTCTGCTTGGGTGTTGAACGCCCAGGGTCTGCCCCTGATTGGCGTTCAACACCAGGTTTTTGGCCCATCACTGGCGTTCAACGCCAGCAGGGTCTCTACTCCAGGGTGTTCTATTTCCAACTCTAACTGTCTCTATTTCTGTTCTAACTACGACACATGATCACAAACATTAAAAAGCAAGGAAAAACTTTAAAAATAAACTAAAATAAACTCAAATGAAAATAAACAAAAGAAATAAGAACAGAAATACTTTACTCATTGTTGGGTTGCCTCCCGACAAGCGCTTCTTTAATGTCATTAGCTTGATGGACAGCTCCTTTCAAGGAGGAAGGTAGTCATAGAGGATTAAACTCTTAATCCTTACTGAGAGCGTCCTTTCGGTGCTCTCATGGATTAGCTCAATACGCTCAAGAGACAGGCTTTGGTTCACTGCATGAGGCAGGGTTGGGTTTGCAGCAATATGTTGGTGTCCCTTAGTGCCATTTTCCTCTTCCATGGTGAATACTATGATGAGATAAGTGAATATTACCGTCTTCCATGGTGAAAAGCCTTCAGTAGGGATATTTCTGTTTTTCCAACCCCTAGGCATCTTCCTTTTGGGGCCTTCCTCCTTGGTGGATAGTGTACATCCAATACCAAACTTACATTTAGTCTTAGGAGGGATTGAATTGGTTTCAATCGAGAGGGGAGGCTTGAATGCTAAATCCTTTATGCAAGTGCCTCTCTTGTCCGGGGGTAATGGAGGGTGAACAACCTCGAACACCATCCAGTCCTCATGCAAGGTAATCCTTGTTTCTTGTGCCTCTTAGATTCCCAGCTTCTTCATCACAGATGAATGTATCAGATATAGACTCAAGCTAAGATCATACAGGACCTTGTTAAAAGTGATCTTTCTAATAGGACATAGGAGCTAAAATCTCCCTATGTCTAGCATCTTCCTTGGTAGTTCATTCTGGACTAAAGCACTACACTCTTTAGTCAGTACCACAGTCTCATCTTCTGGTTCTGTTTGCATGCCTAGGAAAGGTAGCATTTGAGGCTCTTTTACCTCTGCAAGGGCGAGCTCTGTGGTAATCACAAGCTCCTCTTGCATGCCCAGAGAAGAATCAACTTGAGGTTCCTTCTCTTCTATAGGGGCGTGCTCAATGGTATTCTCAGGATCCTCCTGGCCCTTGATTGCCTTCAGTCCCTCAGTAGCAAGCTCCTGAGGTTCGGCCTCCTTGGTGAAGACTACTGTTCCACTTTCTTTTAAGGTCTCCTTCCCAGAGAGCATCAAGCTTTTTGTGAAGGCCTTATAGGGATGCACCTCCTCAAACAACTCAGTAAGAGGAATATTACCCTGCTCAGGTGTCCACTGGTCGTGGGTGTTAATGTCTCATTGAGGGTAGTTACCACTCATATCACTAGGAGCATTATAAATCTCTGCAGGGGGTGCGGCTACAGTCTCCATGTCTAGAACTTCTGTCCTAACTGGGGTCTCCTCACAGGAGTATAAGTATTGGTTGTTGGCAGCTATCTCAATGAGCTCATCTGCCTCTTCGTGTGTCTCTATAAAATACAGAGAACCACCTGCAAAGTGATCTACTGTCTTCCTGGCTATCTCAGAGATGGCTTCATAGAAGATGATTGTCTTGCCCCATCCTGAGAACATATGGGGAGGGCAATTCCTAAACATCAACTTGTACCTCTTCCAAGCATCATGGAGAGACTCATTCTCCTTCTGCCTGAAGGTCTGAACATCTGTCACCAGCTTAGTTAATCTCTGTGAGGGAGAGAACTTGTTCAGAAATTTGTTAACAACCTTATCCTAGGTTTTCACACTTCATCTGAGTTCTATATGCCACCATTCATTTGCTTGAGCACTCAGAGCAAATGAAAAGAGTTTTAGTATGGGGACTTCAGGATCGACTCTATTGGCCTCTACAGTGTCACAGAACTGCAGGAAGTCGAAGACGAACTTACTAGGGGTCTTCCTGTGGGTATCCATGAAACTGACACTTTTGCTGTAATAGCAAGATCTGGTCTAGGTTAACCTTAAAGGCATCTGAGTCAATAGGAAAGTCAAATGTATAGGAACCCAGAGGTCTCCCAATTCGTGTATTTCCCTTTTGATCCATAGTGATTTCGGTGTTTCTGCATACATAAATAAGAGACAAAGAAAAATGAGAGTCTCCATGTCACAGTGTAGGGAGCTTCCAGTGAGATATCCAAAAAGAAATAGAAGAGAATAAAGAGGGAGATTTTGAAAATTAAAGAGGGAAAGGGAATTTAAAAATTAACTTTTTTTAATTCAAAAATAATAATAAAAAAAGAATGGAAAATAAACAAAAAATTCAAAAATAAAATAAAAAATTAAAAAGAAAAGGATTTAAAAATTTTTGAAATAAAAAAAAAGACAAACAATTAACTAACAAGATTTAAAAAGAAAGATACAGATTTAATTTTGAAAATTTTAAAATTCAAAAAGAGAAAGTCAAACAAAAAGATTTGAAATTTGAATTTGAAAAAAAGAAAAGATTTGAAATTTAAAATTTAAAAGAAAGAGTCAAACTAAATAAGATTTAAAAATTTAAAATTCAAATTTAAAATTTTAAAGATTAAGAATCTAGAAAGATAAGATTTGAAAGGATTTGAAAAGATTTGATTTTGAAGATAAATAGAAAAACAAAAGCTAATAAATAAGATGTTGGATAATAGATTATGAGATGATCTCTGTGAACCATCATTCACTTATTTATATCCTAAATCCTATCTTAAAATTCAAATTCAAAAACTAAATCTAATCTTATCTTTGGAAGGATAAGATAACTAAAACAATAATTTAAATATAAACTAAAATTGAATCTTATCTTTCTTGAAGAAATTAATGATAACTAATCATTCAAATCTTGAATCTTTTGAGCTGAATTAGAGCTTCTTGAGAGAGGATCATGGGCCTAGCACTGGACTTGGAACATTAGCACCTAACTTGGATGCATTTTGGACCCCTGGACGTGAAAATTTACTTTGAAGTTGGTGCTGGGCGCCCATGAAATAAATTTCACTAGCACTGGCGCCAAAATTTACTTTGAAGTTGGTGCTGGGCGCCCATGAAATAAATTTCACTAGCACTGGGCGCCAGCAGGATACCCTTACTTGCTTGCTTGTTGAAGGCGTTGGGGTTTGGATTCCTTAGATTTGGGCACCCATTTGGGCGCTGGACTTGGTGAGTTCGGCGTTGGGTGCCCATTTGGTAATTTTTGGGTGTCCAGTGCTTGTTTTTTTGGGAGTTCAATCCAGTGTTATCAAAACCGGACCGAATCGGTCGGTTCAATCAAAAAACCGGTGAATCAAACCTTCAACCGGTCCGGTCCGATGTTTGGACCGAATAAGGTATCAACCCGCTGCGAACCGGTTAAACCCGGTGCTTGTTTTTTTGGGAGTTCAATCCAGTGTTATCAAAACCGGACCGAATCGGTCGGTTCAATCAAAAAACCGGTGAATCAAACCTTCAACCGGTCCGGTCCGATGTTTGGACCGAATAAGGTATCAACCCGCTGCGAACCGGTTAAACCCGGTGCGAACCCGGTAAAGTTCGGTCCAACCGAACCGGTTAGAAACTAAATTTTAACAAAATGTTACATATGGGGTTCGAACCCCTCCCCTCTTGAGAAAAGAGGCTATGCATGGCCACCAGGCTGTGGTGATTTTCATTAAAATTTATACAAATTATAATATATATATATATAAAATTTAAAATAATAGTTATTTTAATATAAAAAAAATAAAAATATTTATGATAGAATAAAAATAACAAAATACTTATTATTTTTGGTCCATATTATTTTAAAATAGTTTGATATTCTTAAAATATTAGTAAAAATATCTATTTTAAATTATAATTTTAAATTTTTGACTATTTTATTTTTTATTTACATAGTACCGAGTCAACCGGTTCAACCAGTGACCCACCGGTTGAACCAATAACCCAGTGACTCAGTAACCTGATCGGTTTGATCACCGATTCGGTTCTGATAACTATGGTTCAATCTTGTGCCTTTCTTATTTGTTCATCTTCTTTTTTTATTACTTTAAAAACTAATCCTAGATGCACAATAATTTTAAAACAACTCTAGATACATGATTAGCTATGAAAACTTCATAAAAAATATAAGAACTTTAAATTAAACCTAAGAATACTACTAAAAAAATATGAAAAATTCACTAAAGACGTCAAAGCATCATGCACATACAAAAATTGTATTGTACAATCTTAATTTAGATTGATGAAACAGATATTTTGGATTATGCTTACAATTATTTTATGGTGAATTCTACCATACTCTCTCTAAAAGAAAGGATAAATTATCATTTGTGATATATACAGTGATTATTGATAATTATCTTTCTACCAGAGTTTCAAGATTCACGTTATCTTATCATTTTCATCATTCCCACCAAATACACTTCTTCTTCTCCAATTTTAAAATTCTAATTCTTTTCAAATCGAATCACCATTTCCAATCAATTAAGTTAGGATTTTGAACTTGTTCTTACGTTTTTAATATCCAATTTCAACGAGTACAACTATCAATTTTTCAGCTCTCTTCTTTCTAAGATTTTTTTTCGTATTAGAAGATATTACGTTCGGAGAAAAGCAAGAGTGTATGGGTTTGTATGACAGATATAAATTTACACCATAAATAAAATTCTTGTAGGTAATTAATGGCATGAATAATAAAATAATTAATTAATATTTGAGGCAAATGTAAATATTAAAATACTTATTCTATTTTATCTTATTGTTATTCGAATAATAATTTAATATTTTTTGTGACAATATAATAATTTAATATGCTCCCACCAATGCATTAGTTTTTTTTTTTAAATTAGGGAAGAGGTGTATTTGGTAGAGATGATGAAAATGACACTCTTTTTTTTTTTTTAAATTAGGGAAGATGTGTATTTGGTGGAGATGATGAAAATGACACTGTTATTAAATTTTAAGAAAAATATAAAAAAAAGAGAAGATAATGTGAATCTTGAAGTTTTGATGAAAAGATAATTTATTAATAATTATTGTATATATCACAGGAATAATTTACCCTTTATTTTAGAGAGAATATGATAGAGTTCATCTTATTTTATTACCATGTTATCATACATTTATTCATCATAAGATGTGCTTACACATTTGTAGTATAGTCTAATTTTCTTCAACGCATTATGAATCTAAAGTAAGGAGACAACAAATTTATTAGCATGAAATATATTCTTATATAAATTCAGTTACATCTCAAAAGCATTAAACTGTAATATAATTACCATAACGTACCCAAGATAATCTTGCATAATTTATTTAAGACATCTCCTAAAGACTAATGTAATTAGGATACTAATCACACCTAAACTTATAACTCTAAAATATTTGTTATTATATATATCACCTTGGATTTAATATCATTCTCAATTTTTATATTCAATTCCATATCTAATTCTTTCACTGTATGCTTTAACTCATTCGATCTCTTTTCTATTAAAATAGTATTTTTACAATAATATTTTTATCAGTATTTTTTTCAATTAATACATCTAACAACTTAAAATACCTACCATGTGAAATTATTGTCTGAAAATTAAAAAACTCAATTATAAAAATACACAAATTATACAAATTTCTCAGGATTAGAAATATGCAAAAAAATATCAACTTCATGCAAAAGTTATGAATAATTACTTACATTACAATTAGGACATCCAAGAAAAAACTATTTGGATTAAGTTTTGTGCAAAATTGAAAGAGAATCGTATTGCTATTTGCTACTAAAGCGACATCTGAGAGAGATAAATTTTTTCTTCTTTGACTGCCTAACAGAAAAAGTGCATCTCCTACTGCCTCCGCCAAGACTATAATCATACAGAGTGCAATTCTTATTTTTTGAAAAATGATCCCCATAACTTATAGTGGTAGAAACAATCACATAACTGTTACATGGAGAAAGTGGCAGTTAGGTTCAATAATGGGGCTGCTCATGTTAGAGGGAATTTGTTTTTCAAAAAATTAGCAAAGTTGAGTGAGCCATTAATATACTAATCTAAGCTGGCACTTAATAGTCAAATAAGCAATTTAACATGACACGTAGTCAGGTTTCGTTAACCCTAGAGAGAAATCATTGATAGAAGGGTTAATCAGTCTCACAAAAAAAATTTTTTTTTGGATCTCGAGGTCCTTCAAAATAATTGTCAAGAGCAGGATGGATAATAATAATAATCATTAGTGCTTGATTCATTGCTCGACAAGAGTCCAGCCTATCTATTCGACAAGGAATTAGGCCCGGTTTGGATAAACAGCTTAATTAAGCTCCTTTTAAAAAAATAGCTTAAACAATAAATACTTATATTAAAAATAACTTATAAATAAGTTATTTTGTATTTAGTTTTTTAGTTTAAAACTGCTTATTTTAAGAGAAGAGTGATAAAAAGCTTTTTATTATGAGAGAAGTCACTTTTTTAACTTCTCTGTACACACTAAAATAATTTTTTAGAAAGCTGCAATTTGATTTTAAAAATTGTACTAGACATTAATACTATACCTTTTTTTGAAACAAGACATTAATACTAGGTGATTTCTTCGATACCCAATTATTTTGAGGGTATTATATACCCTTCTTACATGTTCCAATTAATTGGTGACAAGTGTATTCATTAATTCCAATCAGCAAATGAATTTTTAATTTTTAAAAATAAAAAATAATAAATTTAATACATGTATTAAATACTTTATATATATATATATACTGTACATACATTTAACTCTGGTTAAATCAAACCACCATATGTGGTAAACCTTAACTAAATTATTTAAAAGAAAAAAAAAAGAATTAGAATTGGGCCGTTGTATATGCTGCTGGAGAAAAAGGGAAGAACATAGAACCCTAATCATTTTCATCTAATTTCGTCTTCTTCTCTTTTCTATATTTACAGAAAAAATTCGTTTTGGTCTTCTTCTCTCTCCTTCACTCTCAGGATATACCTTCCTTTTCCTCCTTCTAATCTTCGAAAGTCATCGATCTTGTTGCTATAAACCAGAACAATCCATCTTTCTTTTTACTGTTCTTCAATTCAAAGTCACCGATTTTGTTGCTGGAATCCAGAACAATCGATCGTTCTTTTTACCGTTCTTCCATTTAAAGTCGCCAAGATAACAAATCTCTCTGTCTTTAAACCAGATACTGCCACACTCTCAGCATTTGCAAATTGTTATAAGTAAGTCACTCTTTATTTTCTTTTTTTTTCTCTTGTTTCATTCTTTCTATTGATTAAAATTAGTACTATTTGTTTGCGACTAATAATTGGTACAAGTGTGTTTATTCTTTATTATTGTCTATCATTTACATAATCTATTTTGAAGTCTATTATCTTTGATTTTTTCTCCTTTTTTTTTCTCTTTCAGTAGCAATACTATTTCATTAATTTAGAATCACCAAAACAAGGAGTACTTCAAAGAGTACTAGAAAAAAATTAATAGTAGCAATTCTTAATAATCCTACAACATAGATATAGGTTATAGCTCATATAAAATTTCGAATATTGATGATTATAATCTCCTGTTTATGATTTATTAGTTTATACTTGATTATATAGATGTGATGTTCATTTTGAGCGGCTAAACAAATCAATAAAAATTGGTATACAAATTTAACAGGAACAGATCAGTTAATTTGAAGTATTTTATAATATTTACTTGTATAAATTTTCTTTGAACATACAAATTTAAATTAGTTATGTAATAGTGATCATTATTGAGTTAAAATTATTGTATATGTGATCTTTTGTAATTACTTATGATACAAAATTATATCTTTGAGGTTTCTTGATTTTTATTTAATGATAGTTTCGTAACATGCAGGTAATGAAGTTATAAATTTGATTTGTTAAAAATCAGTCACTCCTTCAGTTAGTTATATAAGAAAATGATGCATTATTTTGCAATGTTTGGAAAGCCAACTGCTATTGAAATTCTCTTTGTAAATAATGTAACTAGGGATTACTTTTCTATATGTATTTAAAGTGATATATACATTAAAAATTTGTAAATATACCCTTCTTTGTTGTTGATTTTATAGTCTAATAGAAATTTTTTTTGAATGATAAAAATTGTTGACACATTCTATAAAAAAATCTGTCATAATGAAATCTATTCTTACAAAAGAAAGAAAATTCAATATTTCAAAATATAAATATATAGGATTGTTATAGATTTTAATTTATATATAGAAAGATTCTATAATAATAGATAGCTACCACAAAAAAGTCGCATTACAAAGTACTAGCACTAAAATGACTTATTTATATCATTTATAGTTAACATAATTTATTTAAAATTTTTTCAACTGATGCATTAAGAAGTAACTTATACTCTTATTTTTTAACTAAATTCTTTTTTTTTCCTCAAATTTTGTGTAGTTCTTCTTAGCAGCCTTAATAATGGTGTTTTTTTTTTTTTTCAGATTGTATGACTTCATGATCAAATCTATAGCAATGTGCATCCTAGTTGCGTCATCAACCTTCAAATGATAAAACCAGTAGTAAGTCACACTTATGTAATTAGAAATTAAACAATTAAAAATTTATCATGTAATGTAACTTACATAAATGTTATAATCATCAATCCAAATGCAATTCTTTATCCAAGTTACTACCCAAATATCGATCAAAGCTATGTTAAATTTTATATGAAAAAAAAAAGTACTAGTTAGACAATGTGACAAAAGAAAAAAGATTGCTTGACAAACCAAATAAAGAGCTAGAAAATTACGAGTCATTTATTTGTCTTCCTATTCAGAGAGCTTCCAAAATGGAAAACTCAGACATCTTAAACCTAATTGTGCTCTCAAAATCATAGAAAGAGTCATGTTGAAGCATCCCTTCAAAGTACAAGGCCTAATAAGTGGTTAAAATTGAATTAGTATTTTTATAAGTATAAATGAAGATGTAAAATTGATGCTATAAATGTTTGAATACAGAAATGATATACCAGTTGCTTAATGCTGAATATTTTAGGTGCTTTCTTCTTAGGATCTGGGTTGGAATCCAACAAAATTACTTGACACTGATTCATGTCGAAAATAACAAGATACTAATAAAAATTATTTTCATTAACAGGCACATAAATCTGTACATATATACAAGAATTAATTATTTTTTATTTGTGATAGTTAAAAAATATAATTCTATTTATGAAGAGTATTAAAATTTCTATCATGGGAGTGACTTCAATATGAAGTCTCATATAGTCATAAGACTTATTATCCAAAATAAATTTATTATCACAAGATTCAACACTTTACATCTTGATGAAAAAAGCTGTCAAACAAAGATAATTATTTTATTTATTAAGCATGCATAACAAATAGAGGAACACATATTAATTTGGTAGAGATAAAATTGTATCATATGATTTTACCTTTCTAAGGACTTCAACTTTGCCTATGAATGCCTCTTTATAATCCTCTCGAGCTTGACTACTTGAGATAGTTTTCAACAATGCCATTTGCTGTACAATGTGAAAAATATAATTTTGTCAATGTTAAATTGCCAAACTAATGTTACATATAAATATTGCACCCAATGAGGATGAAAATTATATATTTTTTTTGGTGCAAAAGATTTTAATTTATTTATATAATATAAGTATTTGTGTAAATCCCACTAAAATCGGTAAATAATTAGTTAATAAATTGAATTTTAATTAGGAAAGCTAAAAATGCAAAACTAATATCAAAATAGGATAGAGCTCGTCGAAACGAGAATTTTGATACCAATTTAAAAAATTTGGCCCACAAATCGAAAGGGCCGAACCGATTGAACCGGAACCAAACCGGGCCTGTGGGTCCAACTGGACCCAAACATTTAAACAAAACAGCAGCCTCTTCTTCCCCATTGCATGCAACGAACACAAACAGAATTGGGGAAGGGAGGAGGAACTCTCAACCCTCACAACCTTTGATCCACCATAACTCTTCCATCCGAGCTCCGATCGCCGCACCGTTTGTGGCCACGCGTCCAGCGCGTCGAGCTCTACCTTTCTATCTGAACAATTTCAGTGGTAAGCCTCATATTTGGTTCAGAATCTCTATTTCTCTTTCTTTGGTAAAATTGAAAACCTATAGTGAAATCTTGTCCAATTTTTGTGTTCTACGTTCAAGTTAGCTTTCAGAATTTATGGGCTCAAGCTATTGAGTATATGGGTATGGTAAGGATACCGTAATCCTAGCTCAATCTTGTATTTATGGAACATGTATATGTATTAGGTGTAGAATAAGTGGGTATATATGCATTGGAATTGAATGGGAGTATTTAGAGGCTTGTTGGTGATCAAAGCTTGGTTTGGGACTGTTTTAATTGAGCTTGGAGGGGTTGTATTTTGTGTTGTGAGGCTGCCTTGGGTGAACTAAGTGATCGGCTAAGGTATGGTTTAAGTTTCACACGTTTAATATTTACGGTGTTGTGAAAACTTAGGTTAGAGGAACCATATGATAAGTTGAATTATTAATTGCATTTAATGAGTAGTTTTGTAATGTTGTTGGAATAAATTATGATGAATATATATTGGAATTATGAGGTATTGAGGTTATTAATTTTATGCTCTTGGACTTGCTTATAATGGGTTGTGTTGATGTTGATATATTGATGGATCATGGTTGGTGTTTGTTAATAAAGAGTTGATATGTGAAGTTGATGGATTAATGTGTATGAATGGTTGATTTATATTAATGGCATTTAATTGGTATATGTTGATAGAAGGTTGATAAATATATGATGAAGGTTGGTATAGGTGAAGAGTTGATATAAACAAATGAAGGGTTATTGATGTATGAGGTAAATGTGGATAATTATTGATGATTAAGGTTGGTTGAGTTGGTTAAAAGTTATATTATCAATGATTGTTGATGAATTCGGTTGATATGGTATTATAATTCAAGTTTTAATGGTAAGAAACTTAAGTTGATGAAAATGAGGTTTGGTTGGGAATTGGTTAAAAACCAGTTTTTGATGAATTTTGGAAGCCTATTATTTACTCCTCAAATTTTGGATTGAATTGTGGTTTGTTGTAAATGAAAGAAGGTTTTGTAAATTTTTAAACGATATCAATTTTGTGAAAAATAGAATTTTGAGGAGAAATTTATGGATAATGGAAATTTGATACATGAAACTGTGAAGCAGGGGTTAAAATCTAGTTGCTGTAAGCTTTCAAGGCATTCTACCAAATTTTTGGAAAAATGCTCATCCACGCATACGCGTGGCGTGGAATTTTGGCGACGCATGTGCGAGAGGCATGTGTACGCGTGTGTGCATATTCACACGTACGCATGACTCACGCGTACGCATGACTTGATGTACGCTCCACGCGTGCGCGTGGCCTACGCATACGCGTGGATGCTGCCTGCTGCAAAAACCGGTTTTGACTGTTTTAAACCAATTTTTCACTTCTAAACCTCTATTTTCTTCCCTTTAAGGCTTAAAGTATGGTTTTAGATCCATTAGATAAAAGAAGCTAGGAAAACAAGATAACTTGAGGGTGAAGAAAGTTGTAAATGGTGGCTTTTATGAAGAAAATAAGAATGTTAATGAAGTTTAACACTAAGGCTTGATATATGATGATGTATTGATAATAATTACCATGACTTATGAATAATGATATCTGAGATACGAGTTTCTCTGGGTAAAAACCGTGGCTCGCCACCACGTATTTCAAGTTGAATCTCGATACTCTGTTGACCCTACGTTGTAAGGGTGACCGGGCACGTATAAATTTTCAAGTATGGATAGCCCCCATTGAGTGATTATATGATGAATGAATGTAAACTCTATGCATAGACTCTTGGGGATGCGCGACGGGGGACAGTCTAAGGTTTTCGGACTTGTCGGGTTGGCTGGATAACCGACAGATGGGCCCCATCAGCCATAGGACAGGCATGCATCATATGCATTTGGTTGTTTTGATTGCTTTGTATTTCCTAGGTTTGCCTAATTGATATATATCACATGCTACCTGTTATACTTGCTATTTGTACTATCTGCTCATTACTTGTGCATGAACTGGTTTGGTTGCTTGTTTCTATTGCATCATGGATGATGGAGGGATGGAGGAGATGGAAAAATGGTTTGGTGTTAGGTTAGGATTGAACTTGAGTAAGTTAGGTAGATTTAGAATACCTACCCCTGTTTATGGCTTCTGTTTAGTACTTAAGTTGGATAACTGAATAACGGAGTTCTAGGATTGCCTATGGTATTCTCAGGACCTTATTTATTATACGCGTGGCACTTTTACCATGCTGAGAACCTCCGGTTCTCATTCCATATTGTATTGTTATTTTTCAGATGCAGGTCGAGAGGCTCCTCGCTAGGCGTCTGGATCCTGGGAAGCGAAGTAGTCCTTGGGTGTATTTTGGATTTCTGTTTGTATATATATATTTAGCTTACTCTCCAAGAAACTTGTTTATTTTACTCCTCTTAGAGGCTACAGAAGAGTTAGGGTTTCATTTTTGTACTTTGGTTTTTGGGATACTTGTATATGTATGTATATATATTCTCCGGCTAGCCTTGGCTTCGCAGGTTAAGTCAGGAGCCAGTTATGCTGTATTCTTGGCCCTCTTTTCCCTCTCTTGCTTATTTATATCTTGAACTTTTAGGTTTCTTAGCATGCAAGTAATCCTTTCTATTGAGCGTTGCACTTTTTATTTTGCGATTTTTGTTTACTGTTTTGTTTCAAGGCTCATAGTTTATTATATTCTTTCTATTATTATATATATATGTATTTTGTTTTTAGAGGTCGTAGCGCCTCGCCACCTCTGTTTTACAACCTAGGTGTAAAGCTCTGTATGGTAGGGTATTACAATTTGGAGCACTTATATTACCTTATACAAGCAAGTGTGACAAATATTGATAATTATTGAAATATTGATTAAAGAAATTTATTATAAGTTACACGTGGCTTACCGAAAAGACTGTGGGCATATACTAATGTCTTAAAACTCCGAAAGTAGTCTTTTTCTCATCATTTAGCATATGAGCATATACGTCTAGTATCTAAATGCATATTAGACATGGTTAGATAATGATAATAATCATGAGATTGGATTGGTATCCAAAATTAAATCAACTAAAATAACTTACATTTTGGTCAATCCAACCCTTTGGAATTAAGTTAAAAAAAGAATCTCTAGTTGCATCAAATTTGCATCCTTTTGCTAATATCTCTTGCCTACAATTGATTAAATATAAAATAATAATCTATCATTGTTCTTCTCATACGATCGTAAGATGACAAAGTACAAAGATAATATTTTTTCAAAATAAGTTACCTCCCAAACTCATTATCTTTTTTTTATTTCAAATATGTAGGTTGCAACCATGATTTCACTGTCATCTAATTCCACGGTAGTTGGCGGTGCAAATAATACTGATAGCCACTATTAAGAAAAATAAAAGATAACAAAAATTAAGTCTCCAAATTTAAAATAACTCAAGAATTAGAAAATCTTCAAAAGTGTTTGGACGAATAAAACTTAAGCAATTGACACTCACAAATGGAGCTTCAACCCCAAGATATCTCGGTTAGAGTTTTGTAAACCCTGGAATCCTCTGGTTTATATGATAACCAGTAGGAGATGCATTACTCAGCAATGATTTGACAATATCAGTTGATAGAGTATCTGCTACACAAAATTGTTTATCTTGTAATACAATATATTCCAGTAACACATAAATTTTAAAAGAAATAAGTAGTACAAAAAAGATTGTACCCTAAATATAACACCCTACCACACAGAGCCTTACGCTTAAGTCGGAAAGCAGAGGTGACAAGGTATTACGACCTCTAAAAGAAAGGGTATGTACATAAATATAGTTGGATGAAATCATATCTAGGAGCCTTGAAGAATAAGCTAAACAAAAACGATAAACAGAAAATCTTGTCACACTCGCAGGATATTCGTAAAACGGATAAGTAAGATCAAAAGAAAGCTAAAAATATATATACATATCAGAGTTCCAAAACTCAGATAGCAAGCTCCAGATTCGCAGGTCGGCTAGAGTATATATATATATACAACCCAAAATAAAACTCAAACTACAAAATAAATACATGTATCTCCAAGACCTCTAGGAGGGACAAAACACAAAATGTACATGCGGAGATTCTATAAACATATATACCTAGCCCAAAAACAAAATATGACAGTCCAAAAGATAGTTCTTCGCTTGTAAGGAGGGTCTCCAGACGCTCAACGAGGTGCCTCTCGACCTGCATCTGAAAAACAACAAAATATATATGGAATGAGAACCGAAGATTCTCAGCATGGTAAATGTGCCCGCATAGTTAATATAAAAGGTCCTGAGAAAGCCAAAGGCATTCCTAGTACTCCGACACTCAGAATCAAACTTAAGGAAAATAAACTAAACCATAAATTAGGTAAGTTATCTAAGGTATTCAAGTTCTGAATCTATCTTTAACCTAATACTTCACGTTTTGTCACCTCCAATCCTCCGAATCACTGGTGGAACAATCCTCGTCACTCCTCGGCTGGACAAGGGGCCTCTTAGTTGCATAGACAAACATTACAGACAAGGAAAACACAAATAGAATGCAGTTACAGTAAATAAGACATATAGCAAGTAGGCATAGTCATTCAAATAGGCAAACCCAAGTAATGCAAACTCAAACAAATGCATATGATGTATGCCTGCCCTATGGCTGATGATATCATCTGTCGGTTACATAGCCAGCCCGACATGTCCTGGTAGCTAACCGTGGATAGTCACTCTGTACGCACATCCCCAAGCTCAAAATTATCCATGGGAAGAATCCCAAGCTGACATGGGGGAGACAATACCCCAAGCTCAATTCATATATATGTGCATACCCATGGAGAAACTCGGGGAGTTAAAGTGGGGTCAACGAATGTCTTTACATACATAATTCATGAGATTATTCAATCATAATTTATCAAGGTGAATATCAATCTCGTCGACAATCCATAGCTCATTTTATTTCAAACTCATTCAATATTATCCTTATTCATCAATATTGCATTTGTTCATACCCTGGCCCAATAATAAAGGCCCAGGATCCAAGCAAAGAAGCCCAACCCAAAGGGTTGGCCCTCACCCAGTACCAGCCTTCATCCCAAGAAGTCGGTACTGAACACGACCTGCTCCAAAGAAGTCGGATACGAGGGTTAGCTGGTAGATAACACTCATTCGAATGGGTAACCGCCCTAGAAACTCTCTAACCACTTCATAGAGCCATATCTTAACCTCCCTAAGATATGGGAACGGCTATCCACCTAAAAAGGTGGCACTACTTCAGCGGTGGTTATTGGTTCACCACTATAAATACACTGACACCATTCAGGTATCTCTAAGTTCCAATACACTCTAACCTGCTCGCACTCTTGCTAACTTAGGCATCGGAGTGTCTTTGCAGGTACCACCCCCCATTCTTTCACACGTACAAGTCGGACGGAGGAACACCGAGTAACAGATCCACTCGAAAGCCACCTCCTTCATACGTTTGGGCTAACCAACGCTATCCAACCCATTAATCTCCGGTTATCCACCGTAACATTGGCGCCGTTGCCGGGGACCCGAGAGATCAACCAGTGATGGCGGATAGATCCCCTGAAGAGGGTCATGTGGAGACAGATTCTGAACAAGAGAATCTGAACACTGGAAACAATGAGGCAGACCAGACCCTTTAGCGGACATCCTCTTTAAGCCCGCTTTCGACAAACTGGGATTAGATGAGAAAGAGTTAAGAGCCTACCCCGACACCTTGTACAGATTAGGCGACACGCCAATAAAGCCACTAGGATTTTTGCCCCTCCACACCACCTTTGGAAAGGGGAAAAATCAAAGACTCTAAGTATAGACTTTATAGTCATCGACGTGGGGTCAGCCTATAATGCTTTAATTGGCAGAGCTACCCTTAATCGACTCGGAGCGGTGGTATCGACGCCCCACCTCTGCATGAAATTCCCGACCTCAGCGGGGATAGCAACGGTAAGGGGAGATCAGAAGTTGGCAAGGAAATGCTACAATGAAAGCCTAAACCTGAGAGGAAAGAACAAAGAAATCCACACAATAGAGCTCGGTGGAGCAAGGATTAAAGAAGAGCTGCGACCACAGCCCGGGGAAAAAACCGAGGAGATTCAGGTCGGCGAAGAGGAAGGAAAAACCACCCACATAGGAGCCAACCTAGGGGAAACCCTAAGACAAGGGTTGACTAAGCTCCTAAGAGATAATTCCAATCTCTTCGCCTGGAAGGCCTCCGACATGCCTGGGATAGATCCCGAGCTCATGTCCCACAAACTCTCGGTCTACTCGGGGTCCCGACCTGTGCAACAAAGAAGACGCAAGCTCGGCCCAGAGCGAGCCCTAGTAGTAGAAGAGCAAGTACAGGCGCTCCTGGAAGCTGGCTTCATCAGAGAAGTCAAATACCCAACATGGCTAGCCAATGTAGTGCTAATCAAAATACAAAATGGCAAATGGAGGATGTGCGTCGACTATACCGACTTAAATAAGGCATGTCCCAAGGACCCTTATCCACTACCAAGCATTGATGCCTTAGTAGACTCTAGCTCGGGATATCAATACTTGTCGTTCATGGACGCCTACTCGGGGTATAACCAAATCCCGATGTACGAGCCAGACCAAGAGAAGACATCATTCATCACACCCAGAGCCAACTTTTGCTACGTGGTCATGCCATTCGGATTAAAAAATGCAGGAGCCACCTACCAGAGGTTGATGAATAAGGTGTTTGCCTCTCACCTAGGAAGCTTAATGGAAGTATACGTCGACGATATGCTGGTAAAGACCAAGAAAGAAGTCGACCTCTTGCCTGACCTTTCACAAGTCTTTGACACCATAAGGTCGCACGGGATGAGACTAAATCCTGCAAAGTGCGCCTTCGCGGTGGAGGCAGGAAAATTTCT
>NC_029787.2:45871439-45877409 GCF_000816755.2 Arachis ipaensis | reverse complement strand
CTCCAAAAGACGGATGTTGCAGGAAGAATGGTTCAATGGGCAATAGAGCTCTCCGAGTTCGACTTGAAGTATGAAACTCGGACGGCGATTAAAGCCCAGTGCCTCACCGACTTCATTGCAGAATACGCAGGAGATCAAGAGGATAAACCAACTACATGGGAACTCTATGTAGATGGATCCTCCAACAAAATAGGAAGTGGTGCAGGCATAATATTGGTAGATGAAAGGGGAACCCAGATAGAGGTTTCCCTCAAGTTTGAATTCCCAGCTTCAAATAATCAGGCAGAGTATGAAGCCTTGATCGCAGGACTGAAGCTGGCAGAAGAAGTCGGTGCTACAAAGGTGATGATATACAGTGACTCCCAAGTGGTGACCTCCCAAATAAGTGGAGAATATCAGGCAAAGGACCCAAACATGAAGAGGTACTTGGAAAAAACTTTGGAGCACCTTGGGCGCTTTGCAGAAATTGAGGTGAAACACATAACTCGGGATCTAAACAGCAGAGCAGACGCCCTATCCAAGTTAGCAAGTACCAAGCCAGGAGGAAATAACAGAAGCCTGATTCAAGAGACTCTCCAGGAACCTTCAGTGGTAAAAATAGAAGACAAACAAGAAGTCTTCGAAGTGGTCGGATTAAACCTCGGATGGATGAACCCCTTAGTCGAATACCTGAAATTCGACATCCTCCCCAAAGAGGAAAGGGAGGCCAAGAAAATCCGAAGGGAAGCACAACACTACACCCTGGCAAGAAATATCCTCTACAGAAGAGGGATATCAACGCCATTATTAAAATGTGTACCGACCTCCAGAACCACCGAGGTATTAGAGGAAGTACATAGTGGAATCTGCGGAAACCATCTCGGAGCAAGGTCATTAGCTAGGAAAGTAATCCGAGCTGGATTCTATTGGCCAACCTTGCAGAAAGATGCCACAGAGTTTGTGAAAAAGTGCCAACCATGTCAAATGCACGCAAATTTCCACGTGGCTCCTCCAGAGGAGCTCATTAGCATCAGTTCTCCGTAGCCCTTTGCAAAATGGGGAATGGATTTGTTAGGTCCTTTTCCTCAGGCGCCAGGACAAGTCAGGTACCTAATAGTGGGAATAGATTATTTCACAAAGCTCCACCTTTAGAAGCCTAGTAGCCGGTATGAACATCAAACACCAGTTCACCTCGGTGGAGCACCCACAAGCCAATGGGCAAGCCGAAGCAGCCAACAAAGTCATACTGGTAGGGCTGAAGAAAAGATTACAAGAGGCGAAAGGAGCTTGGGCTGAAGAGCTCCCACAAGTACTATGGGCTTACAGAACAACCCCCCAATCCGCCACTGGAGAAACACCCTTCCGACTAGTTTATGGCGTAGAAGCCATGATCCCAATAGAGGTCAATGAGCAAAGCCCAAGAGTAATCTTCCACGACGAGATCGGGAATATACAGGGGCACAAAGAGGAGCTCGACTTGCTCCCCGAAATTCGAGAAGAAGCCCAGATAAGAGAAGCAGCGTTGAAGCAAAGGATGACCGCAAGATACAACAAAAAAGTCATTCGAAGGAGTTTCACCCCAGATGACTTGGTCCTAATCAGAAACGACATTGGAGTCAACAAATCTAGGGAAGGAAAGCTCGCTGCTAACTGGAAAGGACCATACAAGATCAACGAGGTCTTAGGAAAAGGCTATTATAGGGTAACCGACTTCGACGGCAACGAGTTACCAAGATCATGGCATGCTTGTAATATGAAAAGGTACTACAGCTAAAAGCGAATCCTACTCCCTGATGTACTCTTTTCCCAATTTCATGATTTTTTCCCAAAATCAAAGGGTTTTTTCTGAAAAGGGTTTTTAACGAGGCATCACAGTAGGGGCTAAGGGAAAATAGATTTTCAAAAGCCCTTAGTAGCAATAAGGTACCTCCTCAATTAATAAAGATCTCTTTCATATATCTCTTTTAAATTCCCTTTTTTATTCTCTTTCTACGAAACGCGCCGATTTAAGCTCAACAAAACGTGAAAATCCCATGAACCGACCTAGATGGTCGTCAGGATAAAACGACGAGGTACAAGTCGGCGTAAAGAGGCTATGGAAGTCGATCATGATAAACTCGGGAACAGTCTGACTCATAAGTCGGAATGCGAAACCGAGTAAAACTAAAATGAATCGCAAAAGTAGCCTAAGTCACGAAAAGCTCAATGAAACGAAATTGAGTACTAGGAATAACAAAAAGAGATAGGAAAAAACTAAGAAAAGATTATAAGGCTGCCCTGAAATCATAAAGATTCAGAAAGCCCAAAGAAAAGGTTTTTTCCAGAAAAGATCAAAAATCAAAAGAACTACGAATAGAAGAGCATGCGCGCACAAGGTAACTCAAAACCCTTATCCAAAAAAGGGGGTATTTATTTAATCGTTAAAATTAAACCCTTATCAAAAAAGGGTATGATAAAACTATTTTGTTTACGGCCTTAAAAGGCCAAAAATTGTTCAAACATCAACAAATAAATATAAAGAGTTTAAAAAGGGGGGGCCCACAGGCCGGACCCCCAATAGCCAACAAATTATTTCTTTGCAAGAGGAGTAGAAGGATCACCACCACCAGGACCAGGAGTTGGAGAGAAAGCCGGAGGAGCGGTAGAAGAGCTCGGAGCGTCCTTAGAGCGAGGAGGGGACTCTATGATCCTCTGCCCCCGAGTCTTCAAATCGGACTCGGGCTCCACCACGGGGACAGGAGGATCCACGATGGCACCATCAATAACAATCTTATCAGGGTCTAAAGGAGAAAGGTTCAAGTCAGGAGCAATGACTCCGACCTGCTCCTTAAAAACCCTCCAAGCCTCATCAGCACCATCCGCAATAGAGTCCTCCAACTTGGTATAGGCCTTCCGGGCATTCAGCAAGTCATTCTTTACAGACACAAGATCATCAAATAAACTGTTGTAGCTGGCTTGCACTGCCTTCCTCAAATCCACCTCCATGTTGCATTAGGCTTGCAACTTCTTCTCCTTCTCCCGGAGGCTATCCCTCTCCTCCTTCAGCTTAGCGACTTTCCCCTCCAACTCCCTCTCGTGCTCCTGATATATGCGAAGCCTGCCTTCCAGCTCCTCGACCCTCGAGGTCATCCCTAAAGAGCTGAGAGGAGTCTTCTCAAATATATCTAAGATTTTGCCACAAACTCCCGCCGTCTTGAGACTCTCCTCAACCACAGCAGTGAGGTAGTGCCGAACAGAAACATTATCCATGCTCATACGAGCATGGGGATAAATGTTCTTTCGGACGAACGCAAGAGCGTCCGCCTCACCAGAAGCGCCAGACTCTAAGGTCTTACGCTTCCTCTTCTCTGGTTCAGGAGTAGGTCGGATGGAGGGGGGTGGCAGAGAGGAAGCAGAAGAGGAAATCACAATAGGTTGGGAGGGAGTCCCGACGTTACGAGGAGGAGGAGGAGGAGAGGCAACCGCCCTAGCACCACCAGACCTGGCACGAGACCTCGCCTTGGCCTCCTGAACTCTTTGGTAAGACTCCTGGGCATTTGTTTTTGCCATCTCTGAAAAAAGCAACAATTGATAGATTAGACAAGTCGGAAGAATTAATCAGACAAGTCGGAAAACCAAATGAAAGCTACCTATTTGCGCCTGGATAAAACTCGGAGACCCCTGGAGAAAATTTTTCGTGTCCAAGTATAGAGACCTCCCCCAAACTTCTCGGAGGAACCCCACAATGGCCGCCTCCACATCATCCAGGTCGTCAAGACCATATTTTTCACAAGGGGAGGCCTCCAACTAATATAAAGGAAAGCGGGGGGAAGAGTTATCATCCAGAAAAAAGGGGTGGTGACCCTCTACAGCTTGCACTTTGAAAAAATAGTTTTTGAAGTCGTGGAAGGATTCGTCAAAAAGGGTGAAAATTCTCCTACCTTGTATGGCCCGGAACGATACCCACTGTTGTTTATTGTTTATCCCACTAAAGGGTTTTGTCATATGAAAAAGATGGAAAAAAATCTTTAAAGAAGTCGGGAACTCTAAAGCATGGCTGATGAATTGATAAATTTTCAAAAAACCCCAAGAGTTGGGGTGAAGCTGGGTAGGAGCGACTCGGCAATGACGTAAAACAGACATCTCAAAGTCTGAAAAAGGAAGAAAAACACCCAAACGGGTGATCATACACTCATACATAAAGAAAAAATGGGAGGCAGCCTCATTAGCCCTCCCAAAGCAAACCCGGTCTTCGGGACCTGGGGCCACTAACTCATACTTCGGCTCGTCCTCCTCAGAAGAACAAATTCTGTGGCGAGTACGAAGATGGGTGATAAACTCAGAATCGACTGAGGGTTCCTCCCCTAAGACTGTGACATCAACCCAGTGAGAGAGAGCATCTACAGAAGCCATTTCTTTTTCTAAAAAAGGGGTGACAAAACCTACAAGGGGAAAAGAAAAATCACCAACACGGTCTCTAAAGGGAGGGGGATGCGAAACTAAAGTATGCAAATCAAATTTATCTACAAAGGCATATTAAAAAACTAACCTTTATCTGGAAATGAGGGCGGCTACGACCCCGAGTAGAATACTCGAACCCAAACCTTAAAAAGAGATTGGGCTCGAGTAGGGGCACTGTTCATACCCTGACCCAATAATAAAGGCCCAGGATCCAAGCAAAGAAGCCCAACCCAAAGGGTTGGTCCTCACCCAATACTAGCCTTCATCCCAAGAAGTCGGTACTGAACACGACCTGCTCCAAAGAAGTCGGATACGAGGGTTAGCTGGCAGATAACACTCATTCGAATGGGTAACTTCCCCTAGAAACTCTCTAACCACTTCATAGAGCCATATCTTAACCTCCCTAAGATATGGGAACGGCTATCCACCTAAAAAGGTGGCACTACTTCAGCGGTGGTTATTGGTTCACCACTATAAATACACTGACACTATTCAGGTATCTCTAAGTTCCAATACACTCTAACCTGCTCGCACTCTTGCTAACTTAGGCATCGGAGTGTCTTTGCAGGTACCACCCCCCATTCTTTCACACGTACAAGTCGGACGGAGGAACACCGAGTAACAGATCCATTCGAAAGCCACCTCCTTCATACGTTTGGGCTAACCAACGCTATCCAACCCATTAATCTCCGGTTACCCACCGTAACAGCATTGTTCTCAAAATTGTCTCTTTCATCAATATTCATAATCTCCTCAAATCAATTATCCCCCCATTCCATTCATCAATAATTTAAACTCAAAACATAATGCATTATTCTCTAAATAAATCAAACTTAAAACATATGTTTCTTAAAATTCTTGAATAATTACTTTAACCAAGCTTCTAATTTTTATAGAAATTTCAGCATCATTTCCTCTAAAACTCGAACTTCTGCCACCCTTCAAGGGTCCCAACCACCAAACTAAACCACTCTCAGTCATTCAAATTATTCTCAATGTCAAATCATTTCAAAAATCAAATCACATATCTTTCAACCAATCCATTCAATTCAATATTACAAACTCACTATAAATCCTCAACATATCAACTTTTATAATTATTTCATGCTCATCGAAGTCATAATCCAACACATACAAATTCATCAATAATTCATTCAGTTCGTTCCTATCTTAAGGTCTTCTAGCCTAAGTTTTCACGTGACATTAAACATTAAGTATGAAAAATCAAAATCATACATTCGTACGGAATCAAAATATTCAAAGTTCCGGAGAAGTTTTCTGACCAAACTATTGAAGAAAAAAACGTCCAGAATCATCTGTGCCTCCTAGAACTCCAGTTGGCCGAACTCAAGGAGTAGAGGGATTACATCACCATCAACTTTCACCGATCAAAAGTGGTGCCAACGTGTAGAAAAAGATGATACGAATACTTTTATTGAATTAGAATTTTTATTGGGGTTACAGATTGCAAAAAATTAAAGCCGGAAGTCCGAAGAAGTTACATGCTCACACTTCTCGCTCTCGGTTACGCTCTTCTTTCTTCACCGTTTT
>NC_029787.2:45838434-45871367 GCF_000816755.2 Arachis ipaensis | reverse complement strand
GCTACACTAAATAAAGAAAAATCAATAATAAATATTACCATAACACCATTTGATTCTGTACTTGATTGGTCATTGTCAGTATGTAATTTTTCTTCGTTCAAATTTACTGAGCATTCTCCACCATGTAGTTTTGGACAGCTACGAACCGTATGACCAATCCGTTTACAATGCGAACACTTACAAGCCTTAACAGTCTTAGTTGTTTGTCGTGAGGCTCCTTTTGTCTTCACAACACTTGGGTCACCTACCAAGTTGGCGGTAGAAGGCAGCTTCTCATTAGGATTGTGTCTTTTATGGAGTTTCATAATCAATCAAATAATGTCTTCTCTGATTTTTATGAAGTCATCTCGATGTTTCGATGCTTTATCACAAAGTGTAAACACAGCGTCGCTAGAGCACCGTACCTAACACTAGCAAAGAATGAAACAAGAGAAAAAAAAAGAGAACAAAGAGTGACTTATTTGTAACAATTCGCAAATGCTGAGAGTGTGGTAGTATCTGATTTTGAGATAGAGAGATTTGTTATGTTGGCGACTTTGAATGGAAGAACGGTAAAAAGAACGATCGATTGTTTTGGGTTACAACAACAAGATCGACGACTTTCGAAAACTAGAAGGAGGAAAAAGAAGGTATATACTGAGAGTGAAGGAGAGGGAATAAGACGAAAACGAATTTTTTCTATGAATATAGAAAAGAGAAAAAGACGAAATTAGATGAAAATGATTAGTGTTTTATGTTCTTCCCTCTTTCTCCAGCAGTATATACAACGTTTCAATTTTAATTCTTTTTTTCTTTTAAATAATTTATTTAAAGTTTACCACATATAATGGTTTGATTTAACCAGAGTTAAATATATGTACAATGTATTAAAATATGTATATCAGGGTTTTAAAATAATTTCAGTGTAAATCCAAACGGCTCTCTTTATCTCTCCTTCTCTTCTTTCTTTCTCATGCTCTCTTTTTGGTTGAGACAAATGTAAAGTAAGCACAAATGGAATAGAGATTTAAAATACACATATATATATCATCAATGAAAAAAAAGAAGGTCACTGGTAATGGAAGTAGTAACTGACAGAGAAGATAGATGCTGACGGTAGTCAGTACTTTGGTTGGAAAAGCATTTGCAAAGAAAAAAAAAATGGTTGCAAAAGCTTCGAATCTATTTCTATCGAGCAACAGAAATGAAGAACAATAAGCAAAGGTACTTTTTAAAATTGCAGAGACAATTTATGTACTACCTATTTGTCTATCTAATTATCTAAAATAATGTGTACCTGTGCTACAGGAAGAACAATTGAAGATAAAGTGGATGGTATTATAAAATGGTAAATTAATTTATTGTAATTTTTCACCAATAAAATGCACAATCAATACTAAAAAGTAAGCCTCACTTAGGACTCTAAATTATATATTTTTTAGTTTAAGACAAGAAGGTATTGCAGTTATTTATTCTAATATTATAATGTTATGATCTTTTCATCTCCAAGAAAAAAAGGCATTTCAGTTTGAATCTTTGGAATTATGATAATTCCATGCATTATTTGACTTTTATATTAACATAAAAATTTGTATAATGCCTATTAATTTTATTGATGAGTTCGAAAACCTTGCTCATAATGGATTTAATTATATTGGGGGTCAGGTCTCACATTTACAGGAATGCTTTTATAGCAGTGTATTGTTATTTTCGGTGGAATGTTTGAATAGTCTATAATATATATCTTTAGTCTACATTGTGTATGATTCAGTTACGTTTGTTTTGATATTAGCTTATAAGTATTGTTTGCTTCCTAATAAAGTAAAAACTATTAATTATCGTCTTCTGATAAATTAGTGGCTTCAACTTCTGAAAGAAGTAATTTTTGTTTTTACTTTTTTGTCGTAATGTATAGACTACTGTCATAGAACTGATGAATATGATAAAAAAGTAGTATACTCAAATACCTGGTGGGAGGCTGGGAAAGTTCCTTGGGATAATCTGAAAAAGAAGATTGCATTGCCACATATCAAGATAGTGTCAAGCCTTAGAAGGAAGAAATTGAAAAAGAAGAAGACACACTTAAAAGATACAAAAATGTTATTTATAGACTAAAATTAACTATTAAAATCAGCCACTAATATATTTATGTATAAATATATGTATAGTTTAATATATTAGTATTCTAGTATGTATTTTATACTGATAACTAACTTTGGTGACTGATTTTAGTGTACACGTAGCATAATATTATGCTACAACAAAGTATCACTTTTCTATATCTTGCTATATTTCCTATGCTTCCATATATTATCTATAAAATAACTCTATGTCTTACTCTTTCTTATGTTTTCTGTCTTATATATTTTAGGAAACATTTCAAGTTTTAATCATTAATTTCAATTAATATATATTATATATATTTTTTATAATTCAAATTAACGGTTAAAATAATTGGAGCACCGATACTCTCGGTATACTTAAAATGTTTCCTTTTTATCCTTTTTAGGTGGGGTGTTGTTTTACAACTCCCTTTAAACAAGGGAACTTTAGTTATAAGCGGTAGTTGGTAATTGAATATTTAGGGTTACTAAAAGTGTTTGTATCTTGTGTCAAGTGTGTACATGTATGTATTGTATAATCATAACAAAATGTTTTTGGTATTAAAATATAGGAAACATTTCAAGTGCACCGGGGAGTACCGGTGCACCAGTTATTTTAACCGTTGATTTCAATTAATATATATTATATATTTTTTTTATAATTTAGATCAACGGTTAAAACAATTGGAGTATCGATACTCCCGATGCACTTGAAATGTTTCCTATATTTTATATTGGTGAAAACTCAAGTGCAGTCGACTTCACGTGAAGTTGATAACTGAGAGTCGTTAGATGATTTGACTTATTTGACTAAATTTTCATGTAACGACTCTCAACTATCAACTTCACGTGAAATCGACTGCAATTGAGTTTTCCCCTTTTATATTATGTATCACTTTTTTATGCCTTGCTATTTTCTATGCTTCCATGTAATTAAAAAAAAGATATTGCATAATATTATAATAATGTGTAGAACAACAAAGTCTTACTAATTCCTATGCTTCTATATATATTATGTGATGATAAATTTAATTATGTGCTTCACCAATTGTTTTAAAACAGCTAATGATGCTTATAAGTTTCTGCACAATTCGTTCCTCAATTGCGTGTCTTTGCTCTTGGTTCGAATGCCAATTTCCTTGATCAGCCGAAAATACTTGGAGAGCCAATTGCAGTTCTGTGTTTTCTGCACTACGAAGGTTTTGAATCGTTACTATTGTATCTTATGCTCAAGTTCTTTTTGTTTAATTACTCTATGTTGCAAATAGAGCAGAATTTTTCGGAGTGTTTTTGGATTATTGATCCATGTATCTATATTTATGATTTTAAATCATCTACTCATTCTATCATATGTAACGAGGTTGGATCTTTCACTAAATATTCTGTGCTTATTCAGATTAAACATGGACACTGCATAAAGATTTTACTAAAAACATTATCAAGTATGAGAAAATCGAAATTCTGCATTGCTTGAATGACCATTATAAAAAACCTTTGAGGATTTTGTGATTAAGTTCTTTATTTAAAAGCAATTAGCATGTTTAGTCAATTAATTTATTTCAGCAATTCAGCTGTACGTAATTTGAGAAATCAACAGAGTCATAGACTTCTACAATTTATCTTTAGTTTCTTATGTCCTAACTATGATTAAGGTATTATTGCTTAGACAATACTCAGCAACAGATGATTAGAAGGCCTAATTTTATCTAAAGAAGAGCATAACGTGAACTGTAATGTTAATAATTTTAATGTAATATATTTATGATATATAAGTTGTGAATGTTGTTCCATTTTAGCAGTGAGATTTTCTGTAAATTGTTATAGTTACTTCTATTTCATTCCATTTTTCTAATCAAATAATTTACCCTTACATTTATCTATATGCTATTCATTTGGTACAGGATGATAATGCCGATGGATCATTTAACAATCCAGGTTATTTCTCTTTCTCTTTAATGTATTGTTTTTGCTGCTTTATGTGTTGCACATTGAGTATAGGAAGATGTTCAATATATTTATTATGTGCTTTTCGCTTAGAGCATATGATTTTCTCTTAGTTTATAATTTTCTTTCTTAGCACAAATGGGTTTTTTTTTTCTTTCTAAATTCTAACAATTTCTTTAAATTTTCTGTCATAATATTTTAATGTAGCAGTCATTCTTAAAATTCTATTGATTCTTATGAAGGTTGGGAGTACCACAATGAGTAGCACTGAAGCATTAAAAGCTGGATTACATGAAAAGACATTAAGAATAACTCATTATTATCGTGATTTGTTGGCCAGCATTAACACTTTATGGTATCTTCAAAATGGTTATGCGATTGAAGCTATGCACTAAAATTGTTTCTGAGATTTTAATTGCACCAATTATGTTTTTGAGATTAAAAAAATTCTATCATATTAGTCCCTTACCTGTTTTTTGTTAACGACACACTAAGGTGGTTTGATGAAGTAGACCTTTGGTGACACATGTAACTTCATGGTTTGGCCACGTGTAACGATATGATGACGTGTCGGTTAGCAACACACCGCAGTATACTTATGTGGATGGTTATGCCACGTGTCAGATCATGCCACATGTTACAATGTTATTTGTCCATATGTCATCCACTGTGTCATTGTTATATATGCATCAAATTGGTCTCTTACTTTACATTAAATGACTCATTTTAGTCTCTAAAATTGAATGGCATGCACCAAATTAGTCCCTTCATTAATTTTTTCTCTTTTTTTTGTAAATTTAAAATTCTCAATATTTTTTATACACTAATGCACATGTTAGCTAAATTCAAAATTTTATTATTGTCTCTTGTATTTATTTGTATCTGTTTTAATATTGTTCAAGTTATGGTTACAATAAGTGCTTGTATTAATTAATAGTGTAATATATGAAAAGACTGCCTAGCTAAGTTATAGATAAAATAAAGTATTATAATCGACAGTATAAATCTATCTTATTAATTTAGTGAGAAGTCAATTATATGGAGAATCAGACATTCTTAAAACGGATGGGAATAATGAATTTGTACGAGAAGTCTCTGGTACGGTTTGAAGGGTGGATCGGGAATCCGCGGGCGAACTGGATCCGGATGGCTTGGCTGGGACGATGGGGGGAGGTACCTGCAAAGACACTCCGACGCTCAAGTCAGAATGGATCTAAGAGGCAGAAAGTGTGTGGAATCAATGAATACCTGGGGGGACCTGGGTCCTCTTATTTATAGGTGACGGTGGATATCTTATCTTATCTTATTTAGTTAAGATAAGAGAGATATTTGGGTTAGAGGCTTTGAAGGGCCGGTGTTTGGGCCTTCGTGTTGAAGCGGGTCGTCCCCGGGTAACCGGGTATGCGGGATCCGTGGGTCGGATCCGTAACAGTTGCCCCCGCAGCGGGAGAGCGAGCGAGGTCGGTCTGTCGCTGGGAGACGTTTGTCATGGGCTCGATTTTTTCTCGGGTGCCCGTCTGGTTTCTTTGCGATGAGGTCGGTGCCTCGGTCTCCGTGTCGTGGAAGATTCGTCTGACCGTTTAGGTCTGACGTGACTCTTCCGTATCAGTCGCGTCTGTTGCGTTCTTTGAGGCGTTACCTTTTTTCGAGGGGGTATTTATTGCAGGTTGTGCTTTTTCTTTTTTGCCCTTGCGTTTGCTTTGCTTTCTAAGGGTATTTTCGTCGTTTTGCTTCTTTCAAAAACTGTTTTGGTTTTCCTCCTTCAGTTTCCTCGTTCTGCTTTTACTTCTCTATTGCTTCTCTTTCTAGTTACAGCATTTCCCATTTTCCATTTTCGCTTTCTGTGGTTTCAGTTGGTCTTCTTCTGCGGCGTCTTTCCTTCGGATTGTCTTCCTTCGATTTATCAGGTTAGCATTTCTCTTGTTTCTTTTTGCTTCTTCTGCTTTGTTTTCTGCAATATTTTGTTTTGTCTTTGCTAAGTGTAGCTGTTTTAGAGTAGTTTTGTGGTGTTTGTATGGTGGTTTAGATAGTTCTGTTGGGTTCCTAGAAAAGGGTTGGGGCGAGTGCCACCGTATAATTGGTGGTGTGCGGTGGCAGTTCGTTCCAGTTTTTTACCCGTCGTCGTTTTCTGCCGTGAGGTTTGGCTGACGGTGGTGCTCGTCGATATTTTAGGTATGGCTCGCCGACGGATGGAGGGTGTGAGGGCTCCGGTGGCCCCGGCGGGGGGTGTCCCTGACCTTTTTTCTTGGGTCACCAGTGATGTTTGGGGGACACCGTCGCGGATGACGGAGGCGGACCTCCAACGGCTTCGTGATGAAGGGGATGTTTGTGGGGGTGGTGATGCCGAACGCCACTACGAGCTTGCCCTCCCTGGGGTTGACGAGAGGGTTTGCTATACCAATCTCGACTCCACGACAGTGCCGGATTAGATGTGGGTGTATGAGGCGATGTTCACCCGGCTTGGTGTTCGGCTTCCCTTTTCTCCTTTTGTTCAGCAGTTGTTGAATCGGTGCTCCGTGGCGCCGTCCCAGCTACATCCGAACAGCTGGGCGGCAATACGGTCTTTTGAGCTCGTTTGTGATTATTTAGAGTTACCTGCCTCAGTGAACGTTTTTCTTTTCCTTTTCTTGTGTACTCTTCCGACTAAGGAGGGGAAGCATAAAAAGGGGTATGTGTCTTTCCGAGCTCAGCCCCATCGTCGGATTTTCGGTTTGTATGAAGACTCCTTCCACAGTTTTAAGAGTGGTTATTTTAAGGTTCGTCCCGCGGGGGGACATCATCCCTTTTGGTTGACGTTGGAGGGTGATCGTCGGTTCCCCACTTACTGGAATTTTAAGGCGGGTCCGTCGGTTTTTACTCGGGTTTCTAAAGAGTTCCTGTCCTCGGAGGAGCGGGATATTGCTCTCGTTCTGTGGCAGTTGTTTGGGGAGCGTCCTCTTAATCCCCGGGACGTGATGGGTGATCCGGTTGCTTGCCGGTCATATGTTGGTGTGTGTCTGTTTTTTTTTTTTTTTTTTTTTTTTGGTTTTTATGTTTTGTTTCCCGTTTTTGTAACTTGGGATTTTTTGTATTGTTTGCAGTTGAGATGGCTGGTGGCTTAACATCCTTGGCTCGTTTGAAGGCGGCGATGGCCCTGGAGGAGGGGTCGTCGTCTCCGGCTACTCCTGTTTCTAACCCTGCCGTGGATTCTCAGCCAGTTTCTCAGGAGGTGGTTTCCTCGGGTGCGCGGGCCGAGGCTCAAGTTTCTCCAGGGCCTACGAACTCTCCTGAAGTCGTTGTGGTGACGGCTGTTGAGGCTTCTCGGAAGAGAAGAAGGCCTGAGGATCCGAGCAGCGAGACCTTTGAGGATGAAGGTTTGGTGGCCAGTGTGATGGACCGACGTTTCGATGCTCTGGGGTTTATTGATCAACACTTGATGCCTGGGACGGAGCCGTTTTTTTATGGCTGCGATGTTTCGTTCCAGGCTAAGTCGGTGTATCGTGCTCTTCTCCGATCTGCCGTTGTTGTTCGAAAAGCCGAGCCCGTGATGGCGCAAGTTGGCTTGTTGGATAAGAAGCTCCGTCATTCTCAGGATGAGGTGGCTAAGCTGAAGGAGGAGCTTGAGGCTGCCGGGGTTGCTAGGGAGAAGGCGGTGAAGTCATCCGAGGAAGCCAGGGCGGAGATTCTCCAGCTTTCCGAGGTTGAGACTTCGCTTCTTTCTCAACTGGCGGAGGAGCGGCAACGGGCTTCTGATGCGGGTTCTCAGGCGGCTGTGCTTCTCGGTGAATCAGAGACTTTGAAGGCCGAGGTCGCTGCCTTGAGGAGGGAGAAGGCGGAGTTATTGGCTGATGCAAAGGGTGCGATTGCGGCTACCGAGGAGATGATGAGGGCTCAGGCTTTAGTGCTGGCTCCTGGTGCGGATGTGTCCGTGATGGGGGCCTTCAAGACCATTCGTGATGGCCAGATCGTTGACCTCGAGTAGCTTTCTATCTTTATCTTTTTTGGATTTTTCTTCAGACTGTGTTTTTGGATACTTTTGGATGGCCAAGGGCCGTGTATTTTGGGATTTTGGAACACCGAACTTTCGTTTTATTAGTGTTTATCGGCCGTTCGGGCCTTTTTGTATGTTCCGTTGTTATGTTGTTTTTGGGCCGTCCGGGCCTTCTTTATATTCCGTTTTTAGGCTATTTGTTCCCTCGGACCGTCGTTTGGTCGGATTTTTTAATGGATATCCGCGTATTTCGGGCCTGGGGGGTGATCAGTCCCCCAATTGTGGCCGTATTTTCGTTCCGTTTTTGGGACATTTAGGAAAATATAAATAGCTGTTTTTAATGGAATTTTTATTGATGGTTGGGCCTCGTTAAAACCCTCCGTTGGTGGAGGGGGGTCTCCGATTTCTACCGGGATGACCGCCTCAACCCCGTATGTTAGTCGGAAAGGTGTTTCTCCCGTTGTTGTTTGAGGTGTGGTTCGGTATGACCATAGTACCGATCCGAGCTCGTCGGCCCATAGTCCTTTGGCTTCGTCGAGCCGCTTTTTAAGTCCTTTGACGATTATTTTGTTCGCGGATTCCACCTGTCCGTTTGTCTGAGGGTGTTCTACCGAGCTGAAACGGTGGGATATATGTAGCCCCTCTAAAAATTCTTTGAATTTTTTGTCGGTAAATTAGGTTCCGTTGTCCGAGATAACGATCTCGGGGATCACGAATCGGGTGATGATCTGACGCCAGAGGAATTTTCGGCATTGGGTTGCCGTTATGGAGGACAGGGGTTCGGCTTCGATCCATTTAGTGTAGTAGTCTATGGCGACGATGAGGTATCTAAGCTGGCCGGGTGCCGTTGGGAAGGGTCCGACGAGGTCGATGCCCCAAGTGCCGAACGGCCGTTCTGCCGATATGGTGCTGAGCTGGTGCGGTGCGGCTTGGTGGATATTGGCGTGCCTTTGGCATTTGTCACAGTTTTTAACTATTTGTATGGAATCTCGGATAACCGTGGGCCAGAAGTAGCCTGCTCTGATGACTTTTTGGGCTAAAGTCTTGCCTCCGACGTGGTGACCGCAGCAGCCTTTGTGGATTTCACGGAGTATGTACTCCGTGTTCTCGGGTTCTATGCATTTGAGCAGGGGTTGTGAGAATCCGCGTTTGTACAGCTGTCCTGCGACAATGGTATAGTTGGCGGCTTCCCTTTTTATTCGCTTTTCCTCTTTGGGATCTGGTGGCAGTGTTCCATCGAGGAGGTATTGCAGGATCGGGTAGGTCCAAGATCCCTAGTTTAAGATTGTCAGGTGAGCGTTGGTTGTTGTTGACACGGAAGGTGTCTTAACGACTTCCTGGATTAACGATTTGTTACCGTGTCCGGGTTTGGTACTGGCTAGCTTGGAGAGTAGATCTGCTCTGGCATTTCGTGCCGTATGGGGATAGTTCGATGGACCACGCTAGCATTCTTCCAGCTAGGTCGAGTTTCTGCAACACCTGTTTGACCGCTTGGTCGGTTCGAACCGTCACGAGATGAGCTTGGAAGTATTGTCGTAGGCATCGGGAGGCTGTAAGGAGTGTGAAAGCTAGATTTTCTAAGCGTGAGTAGCGAGCTTCCGCGTCTTGTAGGACTTTGCTTATGAAGTATACGGGTTTTTGTTCCTTTTTCTCGTTTTCACGGACGAGTGCTGCTGCGAGTGCCTCTTCCGTTATGGAGAGGTATAAGTAAAGTGTTTCCCCTGTTTGGGGTTTGGCGAGGATTGGTGGTTCCGCTAGGACCCTCTTGAAGTGTTGAAATGCTTCTTCACATTCCGTCTCCCACTTGAAGGGGGCTTCTTTTTTCATTAGTTTGAAGAAGGGGGTCGCTTTTTGGGCCGAAGCCCCGAGAAAGCGTGACAATGCCGTTAGTCGGCCGGTAAGCCTTTGGATGTCTTTAAGGTAGGAGTTGAGAGAGCTCCTCTTTGAGGTCGTATGGGAGGTTCCTATTAATGAAGGTGTATTCATCCTTGGTTTGCCCTATTTGTAGTTTTTCCATATCCCCTTCTGGCTCTGGCCTGGGTTGGCCGTCTTGTCGGACATCCAGATCGGCTAGGAATACTCCGGCCGCACCTCGTGATTTCTTCCTTAGGGCTAGGCTGGTGTTGTCACATTCGGCTGCGACTTCTCGGTCCCCGTGGATGGTGCCGACAGAGCCGTCGTCGGTTCTGAATTTCATAAGGAGGTATTTGGTAAAGATAACTGCGGAGAAGTCATTGATTGTTTTCCTTCCGAGAATCACGTTATAGGCTGTGGAGTCTTTTAGGACTACGAATTCAGATAGGATTGTCTTCTTCTGGCTGCTCGTTCCTATGGTGATGGGAAGTGTGATTGAGCCATCTGGTTTGAGGAAGTTGTCTCCGAGTCCCGTGACGCCGTGGCGGTGTGTTTGGAGGTTGTCGTTGCGGAGTCCGAGTTTATCGAAGGCTCCTCGAAAAAGGATGTTTGAGTCTGCCCCGGTGTCTACCAGTATCCTTCGTACGAGTCCTGTTCCGATTCTAGCTGAGATGACGAAAGGGGCATCCTCGGCTGAGGTGCCGTGTTGGCAGTCCTCTGGTAAGAACGTTATCGTTTTGTCGGCCGCGGAGATTGGGACTTGGTTCCTTACAGCCATTACCTTGAGGTCTTTCTTCATTGTTAGTTTTGACTTGTTTGATACATCTTTGCCAGTGATGACGTTTACTATGATGGTTGGATCTTCCTCTGGGCTTTCCCTCGGGGGTTGCTTTTGGGTTCTCGGGTTACGTCCTTCCCTCTCCGACGACCTGTCTCTCTCCGCGCGTCTCGGTTCTCTGATGATTTTGGCAAATTCTGGGAGTTTGCCGTCTCGTATGGCTTGTTCAAGGGCGTCTTTAAGGTCAAAACAATCTTGTGTTCTGTGACCGTAACCTCAGTGGTATTCGCAGTAAAGGGTCTTGTTGCCTCCTGTCCTTTCTTTGAGTTGCCGGGCTTTCGGAATGATGCCTCTATCTGCTATTTGGTGGTATACCTCGGTAATTGGTGCTGTCAGGGGCGTGTAATTTGAGAATTTGCCTATTCTCGGTGGTCGGCTGGTCGGCCTGGGGTGGTCCCGTTGATTCTCTTTGAGTGTTGGGTTTTGGTGAGAAGCCGAGTTGCCGCGCTGGGCGTTGCCGTGCTGCCGTTTGTTGGCGGCGACGACCTGGCTGACTTCTTCGTCGTTGATGTAATCTTTGGCGACGTTCTGGATCTCATGCATGGTCCATACCAGTCTGGTGGTGAGGTGTTTGCGAAAATCTTCGTTCATTAGCCCATTGGTCAGGCAAAGGCTTGCGACGGAATCCGTGAGTCCGTCGACCGTTAGGCATTCGTCGTTGAAGCGGTCGAGGTATTTTCTTGTGGATTCTTCTTGTTTTTGCATGACCCCTAGTAAGCTGATGGGGTGTTTGGCTTTGGTGATCCTAGTAGTGAACTAGGCCATGAACTTTCGTGTAATATCGTGGAAGCTGGCTATGGATCCGTTCGGGAGGGCGTTGAACCATTTGATCGCTGGCCCGGCGAGGGTTACCGGGAAGGCTCTGCATCGGACCGCGTCGGCCGCTCCTTCTAGGTTCATTCTGGCTTCAAAAGCCGTTAGGTGTTCTTGGGGATCCTTAGTTCCATCGTATTTCATATCGGTAGGTTTGTCGAAGCCTTTGGGGAGTTTTGCCCTTAAGATTCTTTCTGTGAAGGGTGTAGCTCCCATTATTATATGGTCGTTTCTCGTGCGTTTGGTGTTTCGGTCCCTCCGATCTTCGTCTGAGTAGTGTTGATAACTCGGATCTTGAGAAGCGCTGCGGTTATGTTTCTTGTTGTGTCGCCGTTCTGGCGATTTCTCGTGTCTGTGATCGCGTGATGAGCTGCGACCGTCTCTTCTGTCGTGTCGTCGGGTTGGCGACCTTCCGCGGCGAGATCTTGATCTGGAGGTTGCATGGCTTCCGTGCTCGTTGTTGTGTTTTCCTTTGTTGGTTATCTTGCCTTCGAGTTCCTGAACTCGGAGGCAGAGATCCTGGATGATCTGCGCTGCTTTGTCGCTGGCTTTCTCAGGATGTCGTCGGTCCGTGATGTTGTGATCGTTCGCGTTTTGGATAGTGCTTGCTATTCTCGCTTGGTTCGTGACTTCACGGTGCTCGGGGGTTGGGTTAATCGGTTGAGAGTCATCCTGGCTTGAGGGGGTTTCCTCCAGGACGTCCCCCATTGGGTCCAGCTGGCGCAGGGTTCCCCACAGACGGCGCCAATGTACGAGAAGTCTCTGGTACGGTTTGAAGGGTGGATCGGGAACCCGCGGGCGAACTGGATCCGGATGGCTTGGCTGGGACGATGGGGGGAGGTACCTGCAAAGACACTCCGACGCTCAAGTCAGAATGGATCTAAGAGGCAGAAAGTGTGTGGAATCAATGAATACCTGGGGGGACCTAGGTCCTCTTATTTATAGGTGACGGTAGATATCTTATCTTATCTTATTTAGTTAAGATAAGAGAGATACCTGCAAAGACACTCCGACGCTCAAGTCAGAATGGATCTAAGAGGCAGAAAGTGTGTGGAATCAATGAATACCTGGGGGGACCTAGGTCCTCTTATTTATAGGTGACGGTAGATATCTTATCTTATCTTATTTAGTTAAGATAAGAGAGATATTTGGGTTAGAGGCTTTGAAGGGCCGGTGTTTGGGCCTTCGTGTTGAAGCGGGTCGTCCCCGGGTAACCGGGTATGCGGGATCCGTGGGTCGGATCCGTAACAGAATTTATATTAGTTAACAAGTGCCTTATCAAGTATTCTTAAAATATTTATTAAGGTGTTAAATATTAAAAAATTTATATTAAGAAATATTATTATACTCTTAACTTATACTCTTTACTAAATCAATATCAATATTTCATATAATTTTTTTAATGAAATATTGTAGAAAAAAATTTGTATAATTAAAACTAAAATTTTAAAAATATTTTATAAAAGTACTTGTATTTAAATAACTTGTGAAAAGATAAAATTAAAATAAGTGTATTCAAAAATATTAAAAATTTTGAATTTATAAAAAAAAGGAGAAAAAACTGATGAAGGGACTAATTTGGTGCACGATATTCAATTTTAGGAACTAAAATGAGTCATTTGATATAAAATAAGAGACTAATTTGGTGCATATGTAACGATGACATAGTAGATAACACGTGGACAAATAATATTGTAATACGTGGCATAACCATCTATGTCAGCATACAACATGTCACTGACTGACACGTCATTATATCGTTATACGTGACCAAACCATGAGTTGACACGTATAAAAAAAATCCACGTCATTAAATCACGTCGGCATATTATTAACAAAAAATAGATCAATAACTAATATGATATAATTTTTTCAATTTAAAAAACGTAATTAATATAATTAGAATCTTAGAAACCATTTAAATCACTCTGAGAATTTAGTCTAGATTTGCAGTTAGATAAATGCCTTCAAACATTATGCATAAAAAAAGACATTATGCCTTAGATGTTGAAAAACCATTACATTGCACATTATGCCTTTTCTTTCTATCTTGATCCAAAACGTTTCACTTGTCTCATATAAAAGAAAGATAAACCAATAAAACTATTAAGGGAAAAATGAAAAAGAATCGGATAAGTTTTCCTATCTAACTTGACTAATTGAAAAAGACATATAATCGGCTAAATTTTTTTAATATTAGTCAAAGATGTATGTTACATTACGATATTTGGCTTTTTATGAGTTTTACCCTAATATAAAAAAAATTCACTTTTCAAAAGAAAAGAAACTATAATTGTAAAAACCGAATTAGATCGGCCGATTTGACTAAAAAATTAGTGAATCGAATTTTTAGTCGGTTCAATTCAGTCTCATCTCTGAATCGTTTAAAGATTAAAACTGATTAAAATTGATAAAAATTGTCTAAAACTAGTAAAAATCGGTTTAATCGAATTGCTCGAAAAAAATTTCAATTTGATAAAGATGTAGTTTGAACCTGTTATTATAAAAAATACTAAAATTTTATATATTTATTTAATGATGATTGGATTATAACTTGTTAATTATAATTTGTTGAAACTTGATTGTTTTTAAAATATTAGTGAAAAATTTAATATGAGTATAGAAATTTTTTGGAATAATTATCCAAATTAGTCCCTTAAATTTTTGAAATGTACTTCAAGTTTTAAAATATAAAAAAGTCTTTAATATTTATTTTCATTAGACAAATGGTGACTGCTGACGTGAAACGTTAACTTGCACACATTGCCGTTAAGTGTCCACATGTGTGTTATGGACAAATTAATCTCTAGGATGAAGTACAAAATAATCTTCAAAAAATTAAAAAAATCTCAAAACAGTACTTAAAAAGTCCTAAAAATTTTAAAATAGTCCTTTCAAATTATTTATATATAATTATTTCTAAATTAATAAATTTTAATTTCTAATATTTTTTGTCTATTTATCTTTGTTGAGTTAAGAAATTAACTAACTTAAATGATGATGACAAACATTATTTTATTGGGTTAAACACCCAATTAGTTTTGATGGTCTTGATTAGTGTTACAGGCCAAAACTAAAGAAGCAGCAGCCCAAAGGAATAGAGTAAAGAAACAAGAATTTTCGGTGGGCTCTCTAACTCTGAAAGCCCAAGGAAATCATGCAAAGGAATCAGCTGGGCTGAATGAAAAATAAATCCAACCCAAGCCCATGAACACGCTGAAGCCTTCCAAAGCACCACATATGTTTGCTTCAGTAAGAATCAGAAAGAAAGAGAAAGAGAGAGCTTCGTTCTTCTTGTTCTTTCATCAGAAAAGAAAGAGAGAGAAAGGTAAATCACAAAAAGTTAATGTCTAATCACTCTGATCAAAGCAAGTTAACCTAAGTCAAAGATGGCCATGCCATGGTTCACATCCTAAAAGGAAAAAGAGGTTAGCTACAAAGAAGAAAGAAGAAGAAATCAAAAGTTAGGGAAAAATCAGATCTTAGGCAAATCAAAAAGATCTTTCCATTATTGGTACCCTAAAGTAACTTGCTGAAGCTTCCTTCCCCCTCATACCCATTTCTGGTAAAATGAAGAAAATGGATGTTATGGAGTTCTGCTGTGGATCAACGGTCAAGAAAGGAACTTGGAGCCAAAGCAAAAATAAATTGTTTAGATTTTTGAAGATATTTGGAAAAAGGATGAAAGAGAAGATGGAAGGTATGAATGCATGAAATCTGAAATCTCTGCTACAGTCCCATCTCTCTTCTGCATAGCTGTTGCTCTGTTTTTGTGAGAAGAAGAAGTCAACTGTGTGAAGCAAGCCTTTGGTGTGAAAAATTGAAATCATACAAATAGGAAAATCACTTCAGTTTGAAGGTAAGGAGAGAGAACCAGTATTTTGAGGTTTATGTTCTGAGAAGAGTTCTCTGAAGAAGTTCATTAACTTGGACAGTGCTTCCTAGTCAAAGGAGCATTCCACCAGAGTGAGGAACTAAATCAGAGACAAGCAAATTTGGTTTATCACATAGCAAAGAGGCTATTTAAGCATTAATCTCCTTCATGTTTTACAGATTGTAATTTTCTTTTCAATGTTTATCTTTCTGTAATTTCTTGAGGTAAAAGGCTGAATGAGAGAGTTCTTGAAAGAGTCTAAGAGTGAAAATAGGCAAAGAAAAACACTTGAGTGAAAAGCCTAGAGTGATTTCAGATTTCTTTAGGTTGTTTCTTGGGTCTTGTATCTTGTACCAGTGAGGTACCCCTTTCTTAGTTGGGTTAGCACTAAGGGTGAAGAGTTAGTTATTAGCATAACCAAGTCAAGTTAGGTTAGAACTTGAGAGTGAAAGGATTGTGTCAATCCTGTAGAATTGGTGTATGTAATACTTTAACTATAGTGAAAATTCAACCACAGTTGTGGTGGAGACTGGATGTAGGTTGTATTGTATAAGGCAACTGAACCAGGATACATGATAGTGTCAGCTTCTCTCTTTCCTGCTCTGTTCTGTTTTTTGATATTCATGAGACAAAACTAAATTGTCTTATAAATTTTCCGCTGCTGAGTTCAAACAGATTCAGACTGAAAGTTTGTTTTAAAAGGGTTATTTCATTAAAGCAAAAGAAGGTCATAAATTCAACCCCCTTCTCTAAGCCTTCTACAACCTTCAATTGGTATCAAGAGCCAGGGTCTCAAGAATCAAGCTTCACCGCTTGGAGCAAAGGTCCAATGGCGAACAACTTGGGTACAACCATAGTTGCCTACACTCTAGCTGAAGGCTAGTCAAATAACAGGCCTCCCTTCTTCAATGGGAAGAACTATACTTATTGGAAAGAAAGGATGTGGATCTTCATCCAATCCATTGACTACAACATATGGAAGATGTTGTAAGCGGCCGCAAAATTCCAACAAAAAACAAGTGCTGATGGAGTGATGACTCCAAATGAAGAAACTGAATGGAATGATGACGACAAGAAGAAAATGGAGCTGAATGCTAAAGGCTTCAATCTTCTTCATTGTGCTATCAGCTTTGAAGAGTACCGAAAGGTGTCTAGATGCAAGACAGCCAAAGAAATTTGGGAGAAACTCCAGGTTACACACGAAGGCACCAAACAGGTCAAAGAAACGAGGATTGATATGTTGCGAAAAGAATACGAGATGTTCAACATGAAGGATGGAGAAAGTATTGATGAAGTGTTTGAAAGATTCTCAATCATAATCAACAACCTCGATGCTATGGGAACAACCTACTCAGAACAAACCCTAGTAAGAAACTACTTAGAAGCCACACAAAGGAATGGGAAACAACAGCCACTATTCTAGCCGAGAGTAACAACCTAAGTCCCATAACCTATGATGAGCTGAGAGGAAAACTCCTTGCCTATGAAGTCACACACACAAACCCGGACTCAAAGAAAAGGGAATAGCCCTTAAGTCAAAAATAGAATCAAAAGAGAGTGAGTCTAGTGATGGTTTTTTAGATGATGAACTTATGTTTTGTGCTAGGAGACTCAGAAGGATAATGAGAAACAAAGGCAAGTACAAAGGGTCAAGCTCAAAGGAATACAAGAAGGACTTGAGTAAGGTGGTTTGTCATCATTGCAAGGAGGCTGGACATTTTAAGTTCAACTGTCCAAAGCTCAAGAAGGAGGACAAAGGGAAGAAAGAAAAGAAGAGAGTGCTCATGGCATCTTAGGAGGATCTTGAGAATGATTCGGATGAGGAAGAAGACTCCAAAAGTGAAGATAAAATCTGCTTCATGGCTAGTGATGATCAGCTTGATGAGGTAAATTACTATGACTTGGCCATATATGATTTACACGTTATAATTGATGATCTCACGAAAAATTCTTCAAAACTGCTGGAAAAATACACTAAATGTAAATCTGAAAAAGAGATGTTGAAAGATGAAAATAATTTTTTGAGAGAAAAGGTGAAGAAAATTGAATGTGCTTTGGATATTATTGAAGAAAACAGATTTCTAAAATCTGAACCTGAAAAACTAAAAGGAAAGCACATTGTGAATCCTTCTCAAGAGCTTATTGCTGAAAATGAAAGACTACATGAAATGATTAAAAGATTGAATGGTGACTTAGCAAAATTTGCTCAAAGTTCTAGCAACTTGGACAAATTACTTGCAAATCAAAGACCATTGTTTGAAAAATCTGGTTTAGGATATGTGACAAACGATCATGCTGTTTTTGATAGATCTCCTACAATATTTCTGGCCTCTTCATCGAAAACTAAGTCCAACATGAACAAATCTGTTTTGGAACATGTTCCCATATATAAAGAAAAATATGGAAGTTCCTTTTCAAATGAAAATGCTTTGTCTTCAAGAACCAAAACTGTTTCTAACAAGTCGGGTCTAGGCTATGTTCCAACTAATGAGGTCACATTAAAAAAACCAACATTTAACAATAGAACCTCATTTTCAAAAAGCCAAAACTCATTCAAAAATTCTTGTTGGAATGCTTTTACAAAAAGGAACAATCATAACAAAAATCATTTTGTCAAAAGAATGCACCTCTTCCAAAAATCAGAAAATTTCAGTCCGTTAATCATTTTCAGCATCATAACTCACGTCAATTTCAGCAACAAGAATTAGAAAATCATTGTTTTAATTGTAAGAAATTTGGTCATTCATACTCACAATGCTTCATTGAAAAAAGAATAGTAAGAAACCAAATTTACAATGTTGTTTGTGACTTCAATGCACTTGCACAGCCAAGGTGGATTAACTTCAAAGGATCCAAATTAATTTGGATACCTAAAGTTACTTGAAGTTTTAATGCAGATTTGCCTAGCATCCAAGAACAAAAAGGATATGTGGTACTTGGACAGTGGATGCTCAAGGCATATGACTGGAAGGTCAACCTTCTTCATCAAACTAAACAAGTATGATGGAGGCTTTATGACCTTTGGAGATGATGGAAAAGGTAAAATTGTGGCTATTAGAAAAGTAGGTAATAATCACTCTACTTTCATTGATGATGTCTTCTTGGTTAATGGTTTAAGGCATAACTTGTTGAGCATAAGTCAACTGTGTGATTTGGGTTATTTGGTAATTTTTAAAAGATTGGAATGCTGTGTTATAAATGAAAAGACCAATGAAGTGTTGTTTATTGCTAAGCGTTGTAATAAGGTGTATGGACTTACCCTTGATGAACTAAAGGATCAAAATGTAACTTGTTTTCATTCTAAAAAATCTTAAAAGTGGCTATGGCACAAAAGATTGGGACATGTAAGTATGTTTCAAATTAACAAACTTATCAAGAAAGGATTAGTAAGAGGTCTTCCTTTAATAAGGTTTGACAAAGACATCACTTGTGATGCTTGCCAAATGGAAAAACAAACAAAGAGCTCATTTAAATCAAAAGAAGACATCTCTACTAAAAGACCACTTGAATTGCTACATATTGATTTATTTGGTCCAACAAGAACTCAAAGCTTAAGTGGTAAACATTATGGTTTAGTAATTGTGGATGACTACTTTAGGTTTGGTTGGATTTTATTTCTTGCACACAAAAATGAGCCTTTTCGGCCTTTGAAATTTTTAGCAAGAAAGTTCAAAATGAAAAGGATTTAAAGATCTCTTCTATAAGAAGTGATCATGGAACTGAAATTGAAAACCAATTATTTGAATCCTTTTGTGAAGAATTTGGAATATCTCATAACTTCTCTTGTCCAAGGACACCACAACAAAATGGTTTTGTGGAAAGAAGAAATTAGAAGTATTCAAGAAATGACAAGAGCCATGCTTTGTGAGAGTAATGTTCCGAAATTCCTTTGGGCTGAAGCGGTTAACATAGCTTGCCACATTTTGAATAGAACTATCATAAGGAAATTTTTGAAGAAAACACCTTATGAACTTTGGAAAGGTCACCCACCAAATTTAAATTACTTGCATTATTGCATATCTTTGGATGCAAATGTTTTGTTCTAAATAACAAAGATAATTTGGAAAAATTTGATCCAAAGACATATGAGTGTTTATTTGTAGGACATTCCACAACTAGTAAAGCATATAGAGTTTATCATTAAGATGCTAGAATAATTGAGGAGTCCATACATGTTATATTTTGTGACAGTAACTTGGTTCAAAGTATTTTGGAAGACTGTGATATAGAAAATTAGGTTCAAAAGGATGATGAAAAGGCACAAAATCATGAAAATGAGAATTCTGAGCAAATTGAATCAGAAACTGCTGCTGCTAAAAATCCTGTAGGAGACAATTCTGTTTTGTCTCATGAAACTGGCGAAAATCCTGAAACCACCAGTTCATTGAATCCCTCAGTGACCGAATCTGCTTCTAAGTCCACTAGACCTTGTGAGTGGAGATTCCTAAAGAACTATCCATAGGAATTTGTCATTGGGGACATTTCTGAAGGTGTCAAAACTCGTTCCTCCACTAGAAAGGCAAATGAAGAAATAAACATTGCTTTTCTCTCTCAAATGGAGCCACAAAATATCAAAGAAGCTCTTGATGACCCCTCTTGGGTAAAGACAATGGAGGAAGAGATTCACGAATTTGAAAAGAACCAAGTTTGGATATTGGTTCCTAAGCCAAGTGACAAGAAAGTGACAGGCACAAAGTGGATATTCAGGAACAAGGTGGGTGAAGATGGTAGCATTGCTAGAAATAAAGCTAGATTGGTGGCACAAGGATATGTCCAAGAAGAGGGAATATATTTTGATGAATTCTTTGCCCTTGTTGCCCGAATGGAAGCCATAAGACTTCTTTTACCTTATGCTGCTTATTGTGGTTTCAAATTGTATCAAATGGATGTGAAATATGCATTTTTGAATGGTGTGATAGATAGAGAAGTATATGTGGCACAGCCACCTAGTTTTGAAAATAAAGAATTTCCTAACCATGTTTTCAAACTATTAAAAGCTCTCTATGGTTTAAGGCAAGCTCCTAGAGCTTGGTATGAGAGACTTAGCTCTTTTCTTTTGAAAAATAGTTTTCAAAGAGACACCATAGACACTACTCTATTTATTAAGAATTCTAATGATTCTTTTATTCTAGTCCAAATTTATGTTGATGACATTATTTTTGGATCAGCCAATGAATCTCTTTGTACTGAATTTGGAAAATTTATGACAAGTGAATTTGACATGAGCATGATGGGTGAACTTAATTTTTTTCTTGGGCTACAAATTAAGCAAACTGAAAATGGTATTTTTATTCATCAAGAAAAGTATGTCAAGGAATTAGTTACGAAATTTGGTATGGAAAATGCCAAACCCATGAGAACTCCCATGCACCCTAGCTCTAAATTAGAAAAGGGAGAAACTGAGAAAGATGTTGATGAGACTAGGTATAGAGGAATGATTGGATCTCTTATGTACCTAACTTCCTCTAGACCTGACATTGTGCAAAGTGTTGGAATGTATTCAAGATTCCAATCTAAACAAAAAGAATCACATCTTTCTGCAGTTAAAAGGATCATTAGATATGTACATGGCACATCTAACTATGGTTTATGGTATCATAGGTCTGATAAATTTTCTGCAATTGGTTATTGTGATGCAGACTTTGCTGGGGACAGAATTCATAGAAGAAGTACATCTGGTATTTGCTGTTTTCTGGGCAGATCTTTGAATATTTGGTCAAGTAAGAAGCAGTCAACAGTGGCTCTCTCCACTGCAGAAGCCGAATACATTGCTACATTTTCTTGCTGTTCCCAATTGTTGTGGTTGAAAACACAACTAGCTGATTATAAATTGAATACTAATAACATTCCCTTGTTTTGTGATAACATGAGTGCCATTAATATTTCTAAAAATCCTGTTTTGCACTCTAGAACAAAACACATTGAAGTGAGATTTCACTCAATTAGGAAACATGTTCATCAAAAAGAAAATATAAGCATTCAATTTGTTAAATCAGAGGAACAATTTGTTGATATATTTACTAAACCTCTGGCTGAAGACATGTTTTGTAAATTAAGAACAAGTTTAGGCATTTTGAGTTACGATTCTTTGTTTTAATTGTGCTAATGTCCTATTTGAGAATTTTGTATTGCAGGTCAAAGAGACATTTGTTGGATAAGATATTTGTGATCTGAATTTTGAAGTGTAGAAAAGGACAAGAACCATGCTTAAATCTTATTACACATGTGGTTATTTTTGTTTTCTGAAACTCTTTTTGGTCCATATGAGTTTTTACTAAGAATTGGTCTTTGCATATCATGAATTTTTTTTATTTGATAATTTTTTTATATTGGTAGTACAACTTTCTCATAACTATGGTGTTGCTGGTTGAAATATGATCTTCATTTCTCTTCCAATTTTTTATATTTCAAGACGCAACATTTAGTTTCAACATGCCTCCAATACACTATTTTGTAGGTTTAGTTTTTGTTTTATTTTTTTCTACCTTGATGACAAAAGGGGAGGAAAATGTATATATGAGGCTTGATAAGACATAAGGCTTACTGAGATTATTGGATATTAGTTTTGATTAGTCTTATGTTTGTGATTTATCTTGTATTTGTGAACTGAACTTGGTTGACTTTAAGTCATTTGAAATTTATCTTGTATTTGTGAACTGAACTTGGTTGACTTTAAGTTATTTAAACTTTATGTTGTGCTGGTGAATTGTTGCTTACATGCTGCCATATTTTGCAATATGTGCTTGTATGGATTATAATACTTTTGTGCAACTATAGAATTATAGATAAGCATGTATATACATTGGATTGTTGTGCTGGCATTATTGTATGTGTCCTCAGGTTAAACGATAAGCATACATTAAGGGGAGCAACTCTTATGAAAGAAAGGGGGAGCATATCAAGTTAATCTGGTATCATCAAAGGGAAGTATCTGAACCATTTCTATTTCAAATCTTTTGATTAATTACCTTATATATAATGTTTGTCATCAAGGGGGAGATTGTTGAGTTAAGGAATTAACTAACATAAATGATGATGACAAACATTATTTTATAGGGTTAAATGTAAGACCCAGGATTTTCAAATAAATCTTATTATGAGTTAATTTTAATTTATTTATTCATGAAAAATTTTATTTTCAGAAATTATTTTTATTAAAGCTAATTAAATCAAATTTTGATAATTAATTAGAATTTTACCTAATTTTATAATTATTGAATTATTTTCTATATTTAAATTACAAAATTAGTAGTTATGAAATGAAAAGAATTTTTATGTGATTTAATTCAAATAATTGATATTTCTATGATTATGAATAAATATATGTGGCTTCCGCACTTTTATCTGAGATACGAGTTTTCCTGAGTAAAGTACCGTGGCTTGCCACCACGTGTTCCAGGTAAATTAAATCAGATTTTGATAATTAATTAGAATTTTACCTAATTTTATAATTATTGAATTATTTTCATTACAAAATTAGTAGTTATGGAATGAAAAGAATTTTTATGTGATTTAATTCAAATAATTGATATTTCTATGATTATGAATAAATATATGTGGCTTCCGCACTTTTATCTGAGAAACGAGTTTTCCTAGGTAAAGTACCGTGACTTGCCACCACGTGTTCCAGGTTGAATCTCGATACTCTGTTGACCCTACGTCGTAAGGGTGACCGGGCACATATAAATTCCCGGGTATGGATAGCCCCCAGTGAGTGATTTGAATAATGTATGAATGTAAAATCTATGCATAGACTCATGGGGATGCGCGACGAAAGACATTCTAAGGTTTTCGGACTTGTCATGTTGGCTGGATAACCGACAGATGAGATCATTAGCCATAAGACAGGCATGTATCATATGCATTTGTATGCTTTGCTTGGGTTTGAATTTGTTTTGGTTTGTCTAATTGTTAAACTGTTCTTAACTGTTACCAGAACTATTTGCTGTAACTGCTACCTAAATTTGTGCTTTCCTTGTCTGTTTTGCTTGTGTTTGTCCTGGTGTGCTACTCCTAAGAATGAGCTTTGGTGCTGAATTGATGATTGTGTTGATTGATTGCGTAGTTGGTTTCTGATTAAGATTTTCTTATAAGAAAAGAAAGGTTTTGGATTTCAGAAAGATTAAATCTTGTTTCTTTGAAAAAGTTTTTGAATGATTAGCTATTGGTTTTTAAAAGATTCACATGGCAATGATAATCACTGAGCTTGAAAAAAGTTTTCTTATTAAGTATCTTCTTATAACAATTGTGAAACTGCATGGTGAGACCGTGTGGTTAGGTTCTCACCCCCTACAGCTTTACCTTTTTAGGAACCGGATGAAGAAGCATTAAGAAGAGTTATACTGCATTTGGTTTATATGTTGTTGTGTTAATTAGATTATTTTCTTCCCTCGTCTTTGTTATTACAATTTTGTAACAGGGATAGGAGTTGTATGTTATATATATATATATATTATGAATCTATGATTGCTTTTTTTTTTAGATAAAGTATTTATTTCCGGTTTTCAAAGAAGTCAGCGATACGGTATCGAGCCACAGGCTTCTATTTTAATATTAAGTATATAAATTAGTCGTAATACTTCTTGCTATCAGAATGGCGCAGCCGGAAGCGTGACATTCTGGTAATGAGGGTGTTACATTAAACACCCAATTAGTTTTAATGGTCTTGATTAGTGTTACATGCCAAAACTAAAGAGGCAGCAGCCCAAAGGAATAGAGTAAAGAAACAAGAATTTTCGGTGTGCTCTCTAACTCTCAAAGCCCAAGGAAATAATGCAAAGGAATCAGCTGGGCTGAATGAAAAATAAATCCAATCCAAACCCATAAAGACTCCATCAAGCTGAAGCCTTCCAAAGTACCTCACATGTTTGCTTCATTATGAATCAGAAAGAAAGAGAGAGAAAGGTAAATTACAAAAAGCTAATGTCTAATCACCCTAATCAAAGCAAGCTAACCTAAGTCAGAGATGGCCATGCCATGGTGCACATCCTAGAAGGAAAAAGAAGGTTAGCTTCAAAGAAGAAAGAAAAAGAAATCAGAAGCTAGGACAAAATCAGATCTTAGGCAAATCAGAAAGATCTTTCCATTATTGGTACCCCAAAGTAACTTGTTGAAGCTTCCTTCCCCCCTCATACCCATTTCTGGTAAAATGAAGAAAATGGATGTTATGGAGTTCTGCTGTGGATCAACGGTCAAGAAAAGAACTTGGAGCCAAAGCAAAAATAAATGGTTCAGATTTTTGAAGATATTGGAAAAAGAATGAAAGAGAAGATGGAAGGTATGAATGCATGAAATCTGAAATCTCTGCTACAGTTCCATCTCTCTTCTGCGTAGCTGATGCTCTGTTTTTGTAAGAAGAAGAAGTCAACTGTGTAAAGCAAACCTATGGTGTGAAAAATTGAAATCATACAAATAGGAAAATCACTTCAGTTTAAAGGTAAGGAGAGAGAACCAGTGTTTTGAGGTTTATGTTCTGAGAAGAGTTCTTTGAAGAAGTTCATCAACTTAGACAGTGCTGCCTAGTCAAAGGATCATTCCGCCAGAGTGAGGAACTAAATCAGAGACAAGCAAATCTGGTTTATCACATAGCAAAGAGGCTGTTTAAGCATTAATCTTCTTCATGTTTTACAGATTGTAATTTTCTTTTCAATGATTATCTTTCTGTAATTTCTTGAGGTAAAAGGCTGAATGAGAGAGTTCTTGAAAGAGCCTAAGAGTGGAAAGAGGCAGAGAGAAACACTTGAGTGAAAAGCCTAGAGTGATTTTAGATTTCTTTAGGTTGTTTCTTGGGTCTTGTATCTTGTACCAGTGAGGTACCCCTTTCTTAGTTGGGTTAGCACTAAGAGTGAAGAGTTAGGTATTAGCATAACCAAGTCAAGTTAGGTTAGAACTTGAGAGTGAAAGGATTGTGTCAATCCTGTAGAATTGGTGTATGTAATACTTTAACTATAGTGGAAATTCCACCACAGTTGTGGTGGAGACTGGATGTATGTTGCATTGCACAAGGCAACTGAACCAAGATACATGATGGTATCAGCTTCTCTCTTCCCTGCTCTGTTCTGTTTTCTGATATTCATGAGACAAAACTAAATTGTCTCATAAATTTTCCGCTGCTGAGTTCAAACAGATTTAGACTGAAAGTTTGTTTTAAAATGGTTATTTCATTAAAGCAAAAGAATGTCATAGATTCAACCCCCCTTCTCTAAACCTTCTACAACCTTCAACCTAAAATTTGATTATTTATATACAAAATTTTTTATTTATTTTTAAGATAAATTATAAATTAATTTTGAAAAGGCTTTTTTTTTTCAAAAAGAAATAATTTTTAAAATAAATAAACCCATATTTATTTTTTATCATGCAAGATATTATTTTAATGTAATTTATAGGTGTCATATTCTATGCTTATTCTTTAATGATGAAGAAAAAAATGAGCTATTGTTGCTTAAAGAGATAGGAGAACTCTCATTTAACATAAACTTGTTCATATAAACAATTAAAAATATTTGTGCAAATGCTTACGAACGTAACACTTTAGAACTTGCATGCATTGTGAACCAAGTCATCTATGAAGTCAAATTTATAAGTGTTAGTCAACCACAAGATCAATGTAGATTTACAAAATCCCAATATGAAACTCCTCATACTTTGTAATACTTGAAGAAGAAATGTCTTGACAAATTCAAGTGTTCTGTTCATATTCTTTAAAAAGTTTTGAAATTTAGTTGTTAAAATATTGCACAAAATAGGCTGAGTTAAAACTGTTTGTACTACCACAGTTAACAATTATACCAAGAAAAAATATTTTTTTTTTCGCTTGGGAATATCTTTCTAAATTTATTTGATATCAATATCTTAGGAAGTTAGTATATAAATAATGATTTTCATAATTCAATAACTTCTTAAATTTAGTTATTATTATTATTATGGTTTCTACATCATCTCAATGTAAATATCATATGTTAATGATTAAATAATATTATTTTTATGACATTTTAGTGTTAATAAATAAAATTATATTTTACTATATAATATTCTTTATTATTATATATTTTTAATAATATTTTATTTTTCTAATTAATAAAAATATTATAAGACAATAATTTTTAAAAAAGATTAAAAATATTCGATTTCTACATCATCTCAATGTAAATATCATATGTTAATGATTAAATAATATTATTTTTATGACATTTTAGTGTTAATAAATAAAATTATATTTTACTATATAATATTCTTTATTATTATATATTTTTAATAATATTTTATTTTTCTAATTAATAAAAATATTATAAGACAATCACTTTTAAAAAAGATTAAAAATATTCGAAGAGACTATTCTAAAATTTTTCAGGTACTGTTTTGAAATTTTTAAAATTTTTCGGGGACTTTTTTAGAGGAATTTACTTAACAAATGTATAAGTAGAAACTTGTGTTTTTCACTTTTTTGAGTGTCAAGTGAAGCAGAGAATTTTTCGGCCTCCAGTAATTCTGTTCAGATCGAATGGGTAACTGGTGAACAAAAGGTGGGAAAGGCAATCCAAACATAAGGTACAATAATATCTACTTAAATGAATTTTAACTAATTTTCCCATGTGTGCCACTTTACTTTTTCATTCCTCTAAATTCATTCTGGTAGAGAGAACACAATACAACAAAGATTTGAATACACTGTCCATAACAGACACAAAGTTGTCATGTTTAGATTTCCATAACCTTTTCTTTTATATTTTAAGAGCTATAAATTAAGGATGAAGATATGTACATAATAAGTTCATATTTATTGAACACGAGAGTGTGCAAATACATACAACTATTTAACTGAGGCGTTGCACAGTCATTTGCAAAGATGAATAACATGACAGCAAAGATGAAAGTGGTGAATAATGTCAATTGTCAACAAAAGTAAGGACAAATATCAGTATTGATGACCATTGTAGGCTATTCCAACGATAGACAGGTTGAAGTTAGTATTATGAGTAGATATGCTATTGCAAACTGGATGCAGAAATTAGATATGTAGAGTAAAAACAAAAATGATTGAGTAGATTTCTTTGTATCCAATTTCAACGGCCATGTAATTTACACCCACCAGACTCAGAAGTTTTCAACTTTCAAGTAAGCAATTGCTGCCTTGATCCACCAATATGTTTGACTAATAGATGCTAAATTTACTTCCCATGTCCATGGTAATACCCAGAACCGATGGCATGAAGATGAGACGCCAGCGTGCGAAGGTCTAGGATGTGTGTATAAACCCAAAAAAGGAAGTGGCACAAGTAGTGCCAGCCCCTAACATCTGATCATTTATAAAGATACCTTGTATAACAAGAGATGCGAAAAATTTTAATTAAATAAGCAACACCACCTCCACATATTCCACAGCATCAGCAGGAGCCACCAACTTGATAAATCTTACAAGTATTGTTCATGTATTCTGGCACGATTCTCCTCCCACCAAAGTCGAGCATGCATCTCCCCGAATTTTTCTCGGCTGTACCACATTCAAGGGAATAAGAAGAAAAATTCCAAACAGTTTTAATATGTAACCACAAAAATTGAACTCAAATGCACAGCTTCATTCTTGCTTCACAAATGGTAAAAAATTCAAACCGGGAGAGTAGAGTGTCTAACTGTATTATACAGAACAGATTAACTAGTGACAGGGTCAAACACAGTTAAGTACATAGGATGCTTGACCAATATTTCTAACTTGAAATCCTAGATAGAAAAATTTACAGTACTCTGCATTAAGTCCTTTTAGATTTTTGTTGTATCAGCAACAAGTAAAAATTGATTCTCACTTCAACTTTTTGAGCTAATCCTAAAGCATGTTCTTAATGTCATATAATCTCTCAAGTAAACAACTATGACCTATCAATTTTGAAAGACCATCTCCCTGAAAAACTTGAGTTGACATAATGCTTACTTGTACCCAAAATTTTAACCTATAAAAATTGGGGCCCCATTTGACCGAAATTTTTGTCAACTATAATTACTAAAAATTTAAATTGTTAGGACCACTATTTAGAGGCAAATACACACTTTTATGTCTAACATGGAAGTTTAGAACAACCCAAACTCCCAGGATTATGTCTAATACTTCATCCTAGTTAAATAGTAGTGAGCGAAATCATCATACATGAGGGAATTATCTAGCCATGAAGTTGGCGATATTGTACCTGAACCTCACTCGTTTGAGCTCCCGTTTGCCACCTGGGAGTGCTCTAATGGTAATGTAGACTCCAGGTTCATCCTGCTCAACCCATTCAGTCTCCAAGTCACTAGCATTGCTCATTGATAGTTCCCCGGAATGGTCCACTTCTCTGGATGAGCTACTTATAGAAGCATCCATCGATGACATCTCTGTCTTGGCAGCGCTAATGGTTGAAACCTTTGGGGTTGAGTTCAGACCGTTTGAATCATTGTAATGCCGGGATTGCATTGACTGATGATCAAAGGAATCTGAGGATGAGTATCCCATTCCCACCCCTGTTGGGCGGTACAAATTTCGAGGTAGCCGTTCCTTGGTTAGTGGAGGTGTTACAGGGCTGTCTTCTATTGATTCACGCTTTGAACTCTGTTTTCAACCCAGAAATGCACCAGATCAAAATATAGTAAAATACTAAGTACTAACTTCCGCCCAGTACATCAAAACTGAGGACAGCGACTACAAAAAGCTTGTTTGTTTCAACATTTGCCTAATATGCAAATATAATGGAAAAAAGAATTAACATCTTACTCTGCTTTTTGTCCAAATGATATGACATACTGCTGGTTAACACTTAAATCATTAGGTGGGTTATACTAGTTTACTCTATCCAACGATCAACTCTTTATTTTTCAGGTGCGAAATTTCTTACTCTAGCAGTGCAAATACACTTATCAACTTTATACATTTATATCTTCATTATCGAATAACAGTCTTCCATTGACTAATTATGAATAGGCCCAAACCAAAATGAGGAACATTATGGTAAAGTATAACCAACTACCTACTAGAACAAAATCTGTTATTAGCACCATACTGAAAGTGATCGAGTGAAATTGCAAATACAGTAATAGATTAAAACTTACTTACATTTTGATATGCAATAGAATTTCCCAAAAGGCCAAAATAAACATTATCCTAAGTAACACCCAGCTTCCAAATACTACATTGTGCACGACAAATAATGATCATGAGCTATTCAATTCAAAATTACCTCATCTTCAGACCGTGGTGGAGTTGGAAGAGGGAAAGCTTGGCGGTTAAGCCTTTGAACATTGTAAAGTTCCATGACCTTGTCATAGTTCTCTGCCCACCATCTTTGAGCTTGCCATTTGTTAAATATCTCCCGACTATACAATAAAACTAAACAAATATTAATCCACTACTTCTCATCTTTGAAATGTTTGGAAAAGTGCAGTTCAACCATAATTTAACAACGGCGAAATAAGGGTTTCTTCTCTTCTTCTTTACCACCCCTTCGTTCTACATTTTTCTTCTGTTTGCAGGATGGAAATTAAGTGGTAAATTAATAAGAGTTTTGCTAAAGATGCTTAATGTAGAAAGCTTTTTTTGAAAAATAAATATCTGAATTTTCCAATACTTTTTTAATGCATTTATTGAAGAAAAATTTGTAAACATTTCTAACCATAGCAAGTAGCCAACTAGCAAGACCCAAATAATAATTCTTCAAATTTGCAAATATAATTAAGCTTTTCCAATGTGGGCATCAGCGTATGACTGATCCACCAAACAAAGCTTGAAACATCCAACTAACAAGTTGTTACTTGTTAATGTTATGATTATGTTAATTGTGTTGACCACCATTTTTTTTTTCTTTTAATAGGAATCGTTTTGATTGTTAGTGGTGTGTGACACTGTAGCCAATCATGCTAGACTAGGTCACTCAATTGGAGATGCTTTTTGACAAAGAATTCTCACTTGAATAATTAAAGGCAAACCGGCCATTCTGTGCGTGAAAATTAAAGTTGCTCTAAGGCCAAGAGGCCAACATTGACCTTACGTACAGTGGAGTTGTCCAAGCAAACGAATGCAAGTGGGTCCCAAACTTTAGTGTCAACTAAATGCACTACTAAGCGCGCCTAAATATGTAATGATTCAGACGATTCATTAGGTTCTAATATTAGCTTAAGAACACTCTAAGCCTAAAATTGTTGAGTTTAAATTCATAAAAAGAAAATAAAAGAAATAGAATAAGAATGATGGAGTTAATTGCTATGAAAGACATCTAATCAAGTGCTGCAGTGCAGAAAAAAACAATTAATTTCCACACACACCAGCTCAAAAGGTTTGATTTATGAGATATCCTCAGTGTGAAAGAGTTTACAAAAATTGTAGATAGAAATTAAACTCAGAAACATATCGGCAGAAAACTAGAAAAGAAAAAGAAAAATCATTTGTGTACTGACCCACCCACCAGCACCATATTGGTTAGGATGGCACTACTAGGAACCATGTAGGTCCAAAACTACACTTGACACCACTGGTGCTTTTATCCTACGATATGATGAAAGAAAGACAAAAAATAAGGTAAAATATTATGTTATCTTCAACTTTAACTTTGTTTTATGCCCACCTAGTACTGGTTCATTTCATTCAAATTTTGTCTTGTATATATATATACATAGTTCTTGAATGGAAGATGATGAGAATTCAGAGCACTTACCCCAGCAAATTGCAGATTAAAAGACAAAATCTTGTATTTTAGAGGAAGACAAAGTCACTAATAATAGGGAATCAACAAGAAAAGAAACCATAAGAGTCTTCATCCGACCAAACGACAAGGCTCGGTTTTAAAAAGGTTACCAGCACAATGAACACTGACCCACCACCACTTACGAAAGCCACAGTCAGTTTTTTCTTTCTTTCTTTCTCTTTAGGACCCACTTTTTGAGATTGCTTTTGGCAAGGGCGTGAAATAACAGTGGAACTGTGGACCCCTACCTAATAACCCATTTTTCATATATCTACTCTACTCTACGGAGGAGGGTTGATTGATTCAGGCTTTGGGAAATTGGAAGACTTTGGAATTAGGATGCTTCAAAAATAAGGACAATAGTGATTGGTGTGGTGACTGAGCATGATTGATAATAGTGATCACAAAAATAGTTATAGCTATATTCTGTTACCTCTTTTCCAATCCAAGCAACGCTCTTGACCAAAACAGAATAGACAATAAGCTGTGATAATATCTAGAAAGTTTTAAAATTTTGGATTATTTTCGGGATTCAGAAATCATTAATTGCCTGGTTGTGGACCATCATTCACCTCATTCAGAATCATGGTTCAAAGACAAATGATACTTTAATTGCACTAAATGTTTTACATCTAGATAGTAAAGACAGTCTTGTACCCGACTTGTAAATGTTCTGTGAATTCAAACTCCATAATCATATCAAAATGCTTCTTTTTTTTTTTTGGGTGGAATGTGAGTTTTTTAGGTTAATAAAATAATAATTTGCTACCTAACAAAAATTCTATTCACATCAAACCACATTATACTTTTTGAACGTTCCAAATAAAATACTATGATCAAAACAAAGTTGGTGAAATTTTCAATCAGGTTGTTATTTCAATAAAGAGAAAACAAAATCATCATGTAAGGAAACAAATCCCAACTCATTTCATTGTTACCATAAACCAAACAAAACAAGACCCAGAAATTCAAGGCGTTAATCCCCAACAAACGAAACAAGGTTAAGAACAAAGAAGAAACAACTACCATAAGCTAATAACCTATAAGTACTATACTACTACTCCTATATATGTCCATGCATTTAACGAAGAAAATGAGGATGTCCCAAAAGTTAGTAAAAATAGAAGTACCTACTTAATGACAAGGGAAGTTGACAGTCCACCATACCCCAAAACACAAGGCACCTATTGACCATTGTCATTATCACTGTAGCACTATCCCCACATTCAAATTGATTGCATTCAATAATATCCAAAAATGTTTCATCCGAATTAAGGCTAATTTTTTTTTTATATGAAAAAAATATTGATGTTTTTGTTGAAAATAGGATTATTTGGTGAAATTACAGGTTGATTTTCCAGATAGAAAGTCAACATGCAGTGTGTGTGTTGCAACACGTTGGACACATGTCATCATTCTGACAAGCAATACACAGGATGGTGTTGGATACGTGTAAACATTCAACATGCAAGGTGCTTGTTGGACACATTTTATACATATTCATAATACTGAAATACACTTCAATTATCGATATTCAACTAAAACGTCATCTTCATCTCTATATTAAAAATAATTTCTGCTGAATTTACAATTTCACACTTTTATACATAACAAATAAATGTATGAATTTTATAGTTAAACTATTATTTTAAAATTATGGGAAAAAATGACAATTTCATCATTTTTATTTCATACAATTAATAAATCTAACACACAAAACATTTTTCAAAAATACACACATATAACAATTTCCCATATATCTAATTAAAAAGTGTTGTGAAATTAAAAAGTGTAACATTAATTTTAACTGTATTTTTTAAGTGTTGTTAAAATTTTAAAATTTTTTGTGTCCATT
>NC_029787.2:45837628-45838227 GCF_000816755.2 Arachis ipaensis | reverse complement strand
AAGTGACATTTGACCATATCCATTCCCCATAATTTAACATAAATACAGCAGTAGTAACAGGATACTAAGTAGTGGCTAATATTAGATAATATTTAAGAAAATTATATTATTTTTCATGTTAAAATATTATTCTAGAGATTACTTAATAATTAATAAATAAAAAGTATTTTTAGAAGATCATCAAAATTCATTATTTTTTATCATTACTTTTAACTATAAACTCAACTATAAACTCAATTTCTTTACTTAAAGAAGTCCAATAACATACTTTAGTAAATAACAAATTAATGGCCAAAACAATTTTGATGATTTTATATTATTTTTTAATAAATTAATAAATAATAGCACTAAATGTGGCGATTCCGATAACATCGACCAGCACCACGTTCACCTTAATGAACAGTCACTATCAAATACCATCCCTAAAAAATTCCTTACACACAATATACAACACAAAACGGCAACAAAAACCAGGCAAACGACAACAAAAGCATGCGTTCGAGTTTTTTCGGATATAATATACGTATACGCGCACCTGAATCGTATGCGCTTGAGGTCGTTCCCGCCACGGGGAAGCGACACGAACGTGATCAAGACGC
>NC_029787.2:45820685-45837614 GCF_000816755.2 Arachis ipaensis | reverse complement strand
GATATCCCCTTAAGCCTCGCCTCCATCTCCTTTCCCCACCCTGTCCTTGTCCCCGCCGACGAGCTTGAGCTCCCTGTCCGTCTGTACGACCACCGGAACCGATCCGAGTCCCCATCCGAGTCTCCACCGCTTCCAATACTGGCACCGCCCACTCCACTGGCTGTCCTGAGTCGACTCGGCGGCGCGCACGGACTGCAGTTCTTGTACGCACCCGACGCCTTCAACGCCATATCCTTTAACTGAAGAAAACCAAAAAAACAAACACACGCGCCCGCGGTGGAGAGTTTAAATCACGACACTTAGATAAAGCAATGAGAGAAAGAGAGAGCTCTTGCACTTTTTTTGTTTCTTTTTTGTTTCTTTTCCTTTTCTCTAATAGAAGTTACCTGAGAGGTGATGGACTTGACGGATTGATTCTTTCCGATGCTGGAATTGGGATCGTCCGGGTGACTCAGTGAGTCTTCCCCGAGTTTCTTCGGCCGAGCTATGCACGTCAGCATTTTCTTTTTCTTTTTCTCTTTTGAAAGAGAAGAAGAGTGAGTTGAGAGGGGAATAGAAGGTTAGATCAGATTGTTGGATTATAAAAAAGCGTGGTAACCGAGAAACGATTATGAGTTGGTGCCATGCGAAGAAGCAGCAGCAACTTCAATTACTACGACGAGATCACAGACTGTCTTCTCTCTGCTGATAGAAACTGCAAAATATAAATAAAAAATATATAAAACATGTAAAGATGTGAGCACTAAAGTGTGGTGGCAGCAGCGTGTTAATTAGTTAATTAATGAAAATTGGAGGAGGGGGTTTAACAGTACTAGTATGAGGGAGGGGACCATGTGGTCGGAAGTAACTGGCGGATTCAGGTGGCAGTGGGAAGAAGAGAGAGTAAGTCAAGTGTGTTTGTTTTTGTTTTTAATGGGAGAGGAGATGATTTGATTTGAGGAGAGTAGGAGACTGTGGAATCTGCTTTTTGTCTTTGGGGTGGGACTATCAGCCTATATCAGCCTATCATTTCCTTTTAACCTGTTAATGCGGATGTGCGTGTCTGTATCTGTCTCTCTTGAGCTGAGTTTCGCGGTTGCCGTCCCTTCAAGCTTTTCAGTATTTGTTGGGCTCGTTGTGGACTCAGCTACTTGTGTTGGCTGAGCCCGTTTTTCTATTGGACAGAAGACAATACATCCCAATAACGTACACAATTTATCGACCAAAAAAAAAAGTACACAATTTGGGGCTCAAGGAAAACATAACTAATAACCCATGTATGACAACGACTAAAAAAAGAGAGAACTTTTTCCCCATTGCCTGCTGTAGCCGATTCTTGAAGTTCTCCAAAAAAAAAAAAAAAAACGATAGAAGTTCTCAAGGACAAGTCTTTCTCCCATCTTCCATCCTCGGATCTTTGTCTCGGATCAAGCTTTTCCAAAATAAAAACATTGGTAAAGTAACGAAGTCATTTTTTAATAAAATTAAGAAAATGAACTTATACATAATAAAAAGTTATAAATTTAAAAATAATTATAATATTATTTAACCACTTTATCAATTTTCTCATTTTAGATAACTTTTTTTTATTTGACCTGTCATCTCCTTCTCTCAACTCTTTTCTTTACCCTCTTACCCACCATATTTTATGTACTTTTTTTGGGTAATGTTATTGTACTGAAGGAAAAAAAATTTTCTCATGGGCTGAAGAAGTGTAGCACTAGAAGAGAGGTGACGTGTGTTAGTGTTGTTCCCACACTTGTAGATAGGGGTGGAAACAGGCCAGGCCAGGCCAGGCTTTACTCTTAACAGGCCTGGCCTGTCATACAGTTAATTGGCCTGAGCCTGGCCTGCAGCCTGTTATAGGCTCTTTATAAGGTACTAGGCCTGGCCTGTTATTCAGTCTGGCCTGGCCTGAAGCTTGTTAAAAGGCCTGATTTTTTTTTTTTACAAAAATAAAATTATTATTTAAAAAAATTATTTTTTAATAAAAATATTTATATGTAATATGTCATATATTTAATATTTATAAAAAAATTTTAAACTTTTAATGTATTTAAAATATATTTATAATAAAATATAATAGATTTAAAATATCTCATAATTTTGTTATAATAAATAATTATTTATATATTTAATTATATTTTAACAGGCCCAAGCAGGCCTGACAGGCCAATAAGATTAATTAGCGAGCCTGGGCCTGGCCTATTAACGTATTAAGGCTTTTAAATGAGCCTGGGCCTGTACCTATTTTATAACAGGCCAGGCCAGGTCAGGCCAAACACAGGCCAGGCTGCAGGCCCCTGGCAGGCCGCCTGGCCTTTTTCCACCCCTACTCGTAGATAAGTTTTGTGTCAAAGTAGAGTGGGTAGAATATGTCAACATCATTAATATTAATTACATTAGATTAATTTGTTTTTAATGATGATAATTTATTTGTTGGGTTTTCTAGGATATTTCTTTTAAATAAATAAAAAATATTTTATTTATTGAAATAAATAATTTGTAAAATAATTACAAAAATATGTAGTATGTCTTATCTTGTTTACAGTGTAAATGAGATAAGTTTACACATATCTTGTTTACACTGTAAACAAGATACGTGATAAATTATCACGTTTACAGTGTAAATGAAATACAATAAGACAAATTTTCAACAGCTATAAAAGGATGTGCAACCTTTGGTATTCTCCATATACATTTCATATCTTCTTCTCCTATATCTTTCTTTCAAAAAATAGGCAAAAATATCCAGTAGTAGCGGATATGTTGTTGTCTGTGTGTATCCCAATTGTTGTATGAGAAACAATGACAATGGGGTGATATTTGAGTATGATAATATGTTACTATTGTGCACTCGGCGAGTAAGTTCTTTGTTCGAGTTTAATATTGAGTAACCTTGGTGATTTAGGAGAGTTTTTCACGGAGGTTGGTGATGTTGGTGGCGGCAGATCCGCCCACTCGACCTTTGTGCAGGATGATCCACCTCTCGCACCACCACCGATTCATGTTGCTAGTCCAGTGGAAGATATGGACGTGGATGATGAAGACTCCGATGAGGAGTATGTTGCGGATAGCAACGATAGTGGTTCTTCTGAAGATGATGATGAGGAGGAGTTTGTACCAAAGATGCCAGTCGAGACAGCGGTGTGCTATGTTTTGCCTCCTCCCCCACCTGATTTCGGCGCTATCATATGTACCAAGTCACTATCATGCATTGGATCTAGACGCGATGCATGAAAAATCTCCATTTTTCAACACCGGGAAAGACGATTACAGTGGGGTGGAGTTTCGGGTCAGTCACAAATTCAAAAGCACAGATGCAGTAATGCAGGGTGTGAAGAACTACAACATTTGCAGAAGGGCTAAGTACCAAGTTGTTGAATCAGACCGATTAAAGTACCATGTGCATTGCTGCCAATCTGCAATTGGAAGTCCCTGGAGTCTCCGTGTAGCCCTCCGATAGAATCTCGGATATTGGTGAGGTCAAATTTAATTGTGGCATTTTTACTCATTTATGATTGTTATATCTGGTGTAGTTTCTGACCATGAATGTTTTATTTCGTTAGGAAGGTCCGGAAGGTTGGTGGAGCGCATACATATTTACCACTTACCATGTCCCAAGACCATCGACAGTTGGACAGCACCCTCATCTGCAATGTCATCCTGCCGTTGATATAGTCCAACCCATCTGTCAGTATCCATGTCCTACAGGGTACAGTTCAACAAAGCTATCACTTCAAACTCTCGTATAGAAAGATCTGGATGGCAAAGCAAAAGGCAATTGCGCAGATATACGGAGATTGTGAGGAGTCATACAACAACGTGCCGAAGTTGCTACAAGCACTTCAGAGTTGTTGTCCCGGAACAGTATGTGAGCTCAGGGCCTTATCTTACTATGATGGGCACCTTATGGTCCGCGACTGTAGCATGTTCGACAAAGTATTCTGGGCCTTCCCGTCTTATGTCGAGGCTTTCAAGCATTACAAGCCATTTGTTTCTATCAATGGGACGCACATGTATGGCAAATATGGTGGTGTGTTGCTTATTGCAGTGGCACAAGATGACAACAGTGTAACACCCTATTACCCAATGCCTTACCTCATACCGTAAAGGTTTGAAGGATAACAAAGTGCCATGATAGTTCTAAAACTTGTATAGTAAAATATATAGAAAGAAATATTAATACTAGAAGACCAATGAAGGAATAAAAGCTCAAAGTCGCATAAACCGGAATTACAAAGCGCGAAGCGTTCACACACGATAGCTAAATGCGTTGGCATGAAAAGATACAAAACATAATACATACATATATAACCTTGTAGATAGCTCCAGGATACATAAGGTAATAATTTAAGTAGACAAGATATATATAAGTATGATATACAAAAAGAAAATTAGTCACAGCCTGCGAAGTTTAGGCCGACTAGTCGAGAGATACAACATAGTTTTATAAAAAGCTTACTTCCTATCTCTCAAGGGTTAAAGCAAAAGCCTCTAAGGCAACAAAGTTATATAAATACAAAGGATGAGAGAGTAACTACATCAAAATAAAGCAGAATTAAAACAAAGGAGAAACTATCCTCCGCTCTGTCACTATGTCCGCAAACTCACCGGGGTGAATTTGTGACCTGCATCTGAAAAACAACAAAAATATATGGCATGAGAACCGGAGGTTCTTAGTATGGTTACAGTGCCCAATATGTAAGATATAAGGTTCCGGGATGTCAAAGGCAATCATAGAACTTCACATCAAAACAGATATATTCAAGCCTAAAGAAGTAAATAACTTAAACCATAAACAGGGTAGTCTAACTTAAGGGATTTCTAACTAATACTAATCATCGTTGTCCCACATCCTTCACCAACCTACCCTCCATGAGATCCCATCGCCACCGCCTACCTAACCTCCTCAATGCCAGTAAAACACATATAATGCAAACAAGTAAAGCACAAATAGTATACATATATAGCAGGTAAATCAACTAGCATTTAGCCATATTATTCAAATAGGCATAACTCCAGTAATCAAAGCAAGAAAGCATGTAAAAGATGCATATAATAAATGTCTATCCTATTTGGCTCGTGATATCACTTGTCGGTTCAAAATGCCAACTAACACATCCCCGGGATGTCGCCTTTCTGCCACGACCAGGGATATATTGCCCTACTCACTCTTTCTTACACCCCGTAAGTTGTAGTGCCTGGCACACTGTAAGAACCCGAGTTTTTCACGCAAAACTGTTTTAATAAAATAATTTTAGTGCCTGGAATAGATTCAAAATTTATAAGTTTTAATTTGAAAATATAAATGTGAAAATTGGTTTCAGTGAATTTTTCTAAGTCAGAAAATGTATTTTCTGCGAAAAACTGAGAACCGGCAACCGATCCGTTCGAACCGATTTAAGCCTGTCCGATACCGTGTTTTCAGAAAAAATAATATTTTGGAAAATTTAATTATTGTTTTAAAAGGACAAAAATAATTTAGAATTGAAAACTGGGCACTAATCTTAAAGGTTTTGGCCCAAAGTGGGTCAAACGGGCTAAAAACCCTAACAAATTGGACCGGGTCCAAACCGGGCCCGAGGCCCAACATATATATGCTCATTTAAAGAGCAACTCAGCCATTCCACCCCAAATTAAAAGAAAGGGGCGCTGCTGGGTGAGAGAAGGGAGGAAGAAGGTTACTATTTACCTCCTCCTTCAAAACTCCATAACTTTTTATCCGGAGCTCCGATTGATGAGCTGTTTGAGGCCACGCGAAGCTCTTGACGAGCTCTTTCTTTTTATCTAAATAAATTTGGTAAGAGCTCGCATCTCACTCCCAGTTTCGTGTCCTAAGTTTCTGCGCATTTTAGGTTTGGTTTTTGAGCAAGTTTTGTGGTTTTGCTTGTTTAGGTGATCTCTAGTAGTGGGTAATTGTTGTATTTTACCCCTACTCACGTTGGATAAGGTAAGGTTTTACTAAACCCTTGTGTTTAGTTGTTTTATGTATCTTAGGTTTTGATTTTGGTGATATATGTGTTGTTAGTTTGAGCTTTGGTGTTTGTTGGAGTTGGTTGAGGCTTTGGATCAAGTTTGGTGGTTTAGTTTTGGTGTTTGGAGCATTTGGGAATCGGCCAAGGTATGGTTTTGGTTTCCTTTATGTAATATGTAATGTTTATGGACACTTAGACTAGTTGACCCTAAGATAGGATTGAATGATATTGGTGTATGAATAATTATATGTGAATTGATGTAATTATTGGTGTTAGTGAGTATTGATGATTGGTGTTGTTGATGAGGATTGATAAATGAAGTGGTGGTGTTGTGTGGAATGAATTCAAATACTAGTAATAATGATTATATGATTTGATGAGGTTGTGGGTATTTAATGGTTTATGATGAATATTGATGTTGTTGGCTTTTGATGATTATGAATGTTGGTGAGGAATGTGCGATTTATTGTTGTTGATGAGAGATTAATGATTATTGAGATTGATGAGGATTTGTAGTGATTATTAATATTGTTGATAGTTGTTGATGTTGAGAAAATTGAGGATGAGTGTTGATATTTATTATGGTTGTTGAGAGTTGTTGGTATTGTTGATGATTATTTATGAATTGTGTTGGTTATGGTAAATGATGGTGTTGGTGTATGATGTGAAAAATTGGGTAATGATGATTTTGAGGATTGTTAATGGTTGATGGGGTTTGTTGACGTTAATAAGGGAAAGTGGAAAATGTGAATTTGGTTGGAATTGGGATTGTTGAATGGTTTAGAAAGTTGCGTGATTGAAAAAATAGTTAAAGTAGTGTGTGGTATGAGTTTTGGGTTGTTTTGGTATTGTTTGGGTTGTGACTAGATTGGTTTTAGTTTGAAAATTGGTTGAATTTGAGGTTATGAGGTTTTGGGTAAAAATGGATTTTTTATGAACTTTGTCTGATCATAACTTTTGCCTCGATTTTCAAAACTTATTGAATTTAGTTTGGAATTAAAGATTATTGAAAACCCTTCAATTTGATATAAAGTTTATAAAATTTGGAATTTTGTAGAGGAAGTTATGATCATTCAAAGATTGGTGTCGAAATCTGAAATTTTGCAGAGTTGCAGAATTTTGTGATTTCTGGTATGTGCGCACGCACAGCCTTGTGTGCACGCACAACCCTGTAAAATTTTAGACCTGTGCGGACGCACGGATCTATGCACACGTACAGGCAGGGATGGGCGTGCTGTTTGCAGCGCTAGCACAGTGTGTGCGTGCACACACCAATGAGGTTTTACAACCTGTGCGCACGCACATGTTGGGAAAGTTAATGCATGTGCGTACGCACACCTCTATGCGTACGCACACATCTTAAAAATCTTCTGGGCGTGCGCACGTACACCCCCTGTGCGTACGCACACGTCCTGTTTTATAACTTAAACTTTGTTTTTAAACTATTTCACTTTCCCAACAAGATTCTATACTTCTATGACACCATTTTAAGACTCTTGGGCTTATCTTTGGGCATTGGAATAAGGGAAAGGTCCTAGGAGATTTATTTGGGTTTTACGTTAGAAAGTTAGTGAATGGAGGTTTAGGTTTCTAGTGTATTAAGGATGAGTTAGTTGAGAGAAGAAGGAAGAGTGGTGGAATTGGTGATTATTGATAATGACTTGAGGAATTGATGAACTAATGAGTTCGAAATGGAATTAAGAACTAATGATGGATATGGAAGGAAAGTGTGCAGAGCCTATAACCCTGGCATAGCAGGTTTCTCTGCTGCATGAGTAGATGTTGTTGAAAGTGATTTGAAATGAGAAATGGTGATGTCTGGTGATGATTTGAGGATGAAGTTATTGGATTGTTAATAGTGTGCAAAGCCAATATCTCCGGCATGGTAGATTGTTCTGCTGCATGACCAGTAGTTGTTGATAGTGTGCAGAGTCTATATCTCCGGCGTGGCAGATTGTTCTGCTGCATGACTAGTTGTTGTTGAGAGTATGTAGAGCCTATATCCCCAGCGTGGTAGATTGTTCTGCTGCATGATTTGTTATGGTTATTTCCTTCTCTGCTGCATGAAGTGTGCGGGGCCTATATCCCTGGCGTAGTAGACTCCCTACTACATGAGTGTGCAGGGCACTATATCCCTGGCATAGCAGAAGAGCTGCTGCATGAGTGCGTAGGGCACTATATCCCTGGCGTGACAGAAAAGGCTACATCCGGGAGGATGTGTCGGGTTGGCATTTACGGACCGACAAGTGATATCACGAGCCAATAGGATAGACATTCATCGCGTGGAGGGTAGGTTGGCGAGGGCTATGGGATACAGCGGTGTGATTAGTGTTAGTTAGAATTCCCATAAGTTTAGATAACCCGGTTCATGGTTTAAGTTCGTTATATATTTATTTACTTTGTTCTAAGCTTGAATATCCGTATGTGATGTGAAGTTCTAGGATTGTCTTCGGCGTCCCGGAGCCTTACATCTTACATCATTGGGCACTGTTACCATATTGAGAACCTCCGGTTCTCATTCCATACTTTGTTATTTTTCAGATGCAGATCGTAATCTACTTCGGTGAGATTGCGGATATGGTGACAGAGCAGAGTATGGTTCGTTCCTTGTTTATTTCTGTTTTACTTATGTCACAGTATTATCTCACCTTTTGTATATTCAACTTTATGGCCTTAGAGGCTTATTTGAGAAATAAGTTGTATAAGCTGTTTTAAATTCCAAAACTCTGTATTGTTCTATTTGTAACTAGTCGGCTTAAACTCCGCAAGCTGCGGCTAGTTCTCTATGATTATAATAATATTGTATCTATATATATGTTTCATTCTTTTACATCTAAACCTTGTGTCTTGTGTGTTAGCTTCGTGTGAACGTTTCGCGCTTTTGTAAATCTGTCTTTGAATTTATTCCTTCATCAGGCTTCTAGAATATATTATTTCCTTATATATATATATATATGTATGTATGTATGTATGTATAAGCCTTAAAATTGTCGTAACCCTTGATTAACCTTTGCTTTACGGCTAGAGGTAAGGCTTAGGGTAATTGGGGTGTTACACACACTCTTTTGGGTTATAGTGATCGAGTTCACTTTGGCGACATAGAAGGTTATGCGAGTGGGAGACTACCTCAGTCCTCACATCTCAATGTAGGCGGGAGACTGCCTCGGCCCTTATGCCAGCACCGCTACCTCGACAAGCAGGAGACTGCTACAGCCCTTTCCCAAGGTGCATAACAACTTACCAATTCAATGCATGTCACGTGAACAGGAGACTGCCACAGTCCTCACATCTGGACGTAGGCAGGAGACTGCAACAGCCCTTACAATGGAGAACAATGCATATCACAAACACATACTCAATCTGAGAGATCACTGCTCATAGCACAAGTCCGCATATACTCATCTCATTAACCATAATCATTTATGTTTATCAATTCATTGTCACCTCAACACTCCGCCCAGACACTCAAGCTATTCCATCCACAGAACTTCCCAAGCCTAAGTCACCGTCTTCTAAACTTATAACAGAATTTCATCAATTTGATTCACTAACTCACCTCTATTAGTCTTAGGACCTAATTACTAGATAGAAATCTTAAACGGTAATTAGAGAAGTTTAGAAAGCTAAAGAACCCTTGAAAAAGTGAAAAAAAAAACAAATTTTTAGCAAAACAGGGGTTTCACATACACGAACCCCTGCCCCGCGTACGCATAAGTCAAAATTTGGGCATCCTTGTACGCGTCACCCTGTTCGCGTACGCGAGTGTTAAAAACAACCTAGAGTGTTTAAAAATCTATAAATTGTTAACTGTTAACTAATTACCCCTGAAAGAACAGCGAAGAAGAGCGAAGAAGAGTGAGTCAGTGAGTGACTACTGAATAGTGAATAGTGGCATATACTTTAACTGTTAACTGATTCAACCACCACCTTCGATTCTTCGATTCATCAATGTTTGCTGCTAGGAATCTGCAGAAGCATTGCTTCAAGTCGCTACCTTCTCTCCTTCAACTTCATCCCAATCTCTACAAGTATGTCTTTCTTCTCTAATTCTCTCTTTTTTTTTTGCGTTTAAATAATGAAATTCAATCTATACCCAATTCTGTTTCAATTCAAAGTTTATAGCTTTAGCTGAAATGAGGGTGATTTCTTTGTTACCCTCTTCCAACTTTAGTTGTTTAGCAACAGTAGCTTTTTCTTGCTGTAGGTTTGAATTTGATTGGGGATCCCTTTTGTTTTCAATCCCACCAGTGACCGAGGTCTGTGTGTGTTGTATAGTATAAACAAGAAATTGAATTTATTTGTTGTTAATTTAATAGTGTTTCTAGTTTTCTGTTAGCATAGGGATGCTATTTTATCATTAGTTAAGATTCCTTTGTGATTCTGATTTTTTTTTTCTTTTCTTTTTCTACTCAGAAATGCTGTAACTTTAGAACATGCACAGCTGCACATATCAACCAACATTATTCAAGTTCAACCACATGATAAAGTTACTTCGAAGTATTCTTCTATTAAGACATTCAACCTGTTCTACTACTGTTACTACCCAGACAAGTGTTTAAAAACTCAACCTGGAGCAAGTGGAATAATCCACTACTGCTGCTACTACCCAGGCATCATAATCACTAATCTGGAGTAAGCGGGATAAACCACAATCCTTGCTACTGTCCAGGTATCTCGATCACTGACCCGGAGCAAGTGGGACAAACCACAATCCTTTCTACTGCCCAGGTATCTCATCCAAAAATTCTTTCTCAACATCATTTCAATTCATGATTCACTGTATCATCATCATTTCCACACTTCCTCAACAACAAATCATTACTTCAAAACCTTTCTTCACTAGCAAGTTAACTTCTCCTCTAAGTTTACCCCTCTACTTATGATTAGGAACTAAATTTGGGACTTTAGAGGGTAACTATAGATGTTTGATGTTAGAAAATAAGTTAAAATCACAAAAATCCACTTTTTCCAAAAATAAGGGTTCTGCATACGCATGCCATGTTTCGTGTACACAGGGGTGTAATTTGCTGAACTCGCGTACGCGATCCTCATCCGCATACGCGAGCCCCTCGGACAGGGAAGATGTCCCGCGTTGTGTGGTACTTGCCCGCGTACACGAGCCTGTAAGATATCCCTTTCACGTACGCATGTGCATGCTCGCGGGACGTCTGGACAGAGCCTAAAGTCTGCGTCACGTGTGTATTCACGTACGCGACTCTTCCTTTTTCTTAAAAAACTGGTAAGTTGTAGAATTTCCAAAATTTGATACCAAACTTCAAACGTGCATAACTCTTTCATTTTAAATGATTTTTCATCCGTTGTTCAAATGGTATAAACTTCACAGACCCAATTTGTATTTAAAATAAGTTCAACAAAGTTTAGGGTCCGAAAGCAAAGTTATGATTCTCCGAAGTTCCGTCAAAAATTAATTTTTTCAAAGAAATGCCAAACTTCTATTTTTACCAAAATTTCATTTAAAAACCAATGTAACACTCCACAAAACAACCCTCATTGTGCATAAACAAGTCCAGAACCATACCATCTTCTCCCCACTACACCGTTTACTCAATCATATTTATTTTCACTCCAAACAACCCAAAAATCAATTCAACATCATAATTTAACATCATCATCAAACACCAAAATCATACTTTCAACAAAATCATCAATCATTAACTCATTCTCAAAATCATTCAATATTTCCATCAAAGTTACTAAACATTAACATGCTTGCACATTCCAACCTATACTATGGTCATCTAGCCTAAATTTTCACATGACATTATATATTATCTATGAGAAACCAAAATCATACCTTGGCCGATTCCTCCCTAATGCCAAAGCACCACAAATTTCTCCATTCCTCAAGTGTCCAAAGCCCCGAATCCTCACCGAACGAAAACCCAACCTCCACGGTTTGCTTTCTAATCACCGATATCACCAAATTTGTTTCCAAAACATATATCTCACTCTAATTCCACATAAATACCACAAAATCAAAAAAGGTTTTGATAATTTAACAATTTCACAAGGGTTAGAGGTTTCTCACCTTGCCAACAGAAATTTGTAACAAGATCTGGCAAGTCCACAAAGCTAATTTGATCCTAAACATCAAAATTCAACAAAATCTCAACACAAAGGCTTAAGATTTTCGAAAATGAAAGGTGAGCAGATGGAAAAGAAACTGAGGCTTACCTTACAAATTGTTCAGTGGATTTTGTAGAGCTCGACGCGGTGATTGCGTGGCCGTAAACGGTGTGACGATCAGAGCTCCAGATTGAGAGATAAATGGGATTGAATGCAAGGTTAGGGTTTGGAGTTCCTCTTCTTCCCCTCCAAGTTTCCAGCGTGAGTTTCATAATGAGAGGAAGAGGTGGCTGAAGCCACTTCATTAAAGTGGTGTTTGGGTTGGGCCTTGGGCTCAATGTGAGTCCGATTCAACCGGTTTGGCCTATTAGCCCGATTTTAGGCCAAATTCTTTAAAAGTAATGTTAAAATTCATATTTTAATTATTTCTACTTCATTAAACTATAAAATTAAATTTCCTAATTTCTTTAAATAATAATTAATTTATTAGTTAATTAGTTACTAATTACTCAGAACTTACAATTGGCAATGAATGAAAATCATTTCTTCTTTTGCTTGATAATAATGTGCATCATCTTTTCTTTGTTAGGCTTGATTTGATGTTGGAGGATATTCTTTAATTATAGATGATATCCTTAATATATTGCTTGCTGAATAATTAGCCATTGAATGCTTTTCAATATTGATGCCATTAAGGCTTGGTGTGGTAAAGCTTTTTGAAGAGGTATTTGCACTTTTCAATAGAACAAGCACCTTGTTTTGTGTTTGGTAAATTAAAGAGCTTATGTGCTTGTGCTTGAAGCTTTCAAAAAAGTTAGGGATGCTTTTGGAAGCACCAAAGAAAAAGCTTTTTAAAGTTGGCTTGTGCTTATCAAAATAAAAAAGTTTCATATAATATCATACATTAATTAATATCCAAATTTAAGTTTTACATTAATGTCTATTATAGTTTTTTTTTTTTTAATTTTAAAAGCTATTTTACCAAATAAACTTGTTGTTGCTTGTGCTTATTAAAATCTATTTTTAATTTAATTTACTAAACATAGATGCTATAATTTTTAAAAAACTATATTTTAAAAGTTAGCTTTTATAAATTACTTTTAAAAAGTAAAGATTTTACCTAACCAAGTTTGAGACCTGCATCACTCATAATAAAAAATTTAGGATAACATATATTCTATGAAATATTTGTCATCATAAAAAAAATGTTAGATTACCAATGCCTTTTTTTCCTATATTTGTCTTGTATTTGAACCAAAACAAATAAATTTTTCTAACTTTTTCTCAAAAATACTATATTCATATCTCATATGTGTCCAACACTTGAAAATTCCAATAATCATAAACAAAAGGAATTTGCCTACATTTTTTAAGAAAAATGTTATATACACTACTTTTCAGTACGTCTTTTTTTATATATACCTTTCAGGTTTGGTGAAAATATTATTTCCAAAAAAAAATCATAAAAAATGAATAATACTACATAAAAGAAAAAGAAGCGAAAAAAGCTCATGATGAGTTACATAAGAAAAAAAAAGCTTTCACATAATTTAAGGAACACTTGAAACTTCAATTACCATTCATCGAAAGCTTCTTTCCTACTCTTACTCTTGTGATTCCAAACACCAATGTCGTTTTTACGACGTAGAAAGCCAACTTTAACCCCTTCATCTCCTAATTCAGACCACAACAATGATGATAGCGACGTTGACAATGATAAAGAGAGAAAAACAATAAGAGAAGAGAAAAGGAAGAATACGAACACCCGATGGTCATGTTTGGATAATTGTTGGTGGTTTGTAGGTGGTGTATGCACAGTATGGTGGTTCCTTCTTTTCCTCTACAATGCCATGCCAAGATCGATACCACAATATGTAACGGAGGTTATCGCCGGACCGATGCCAGACCCTCCGGGCATCAAACTTGCGAAGGAAGGACTCAAGGCTAACCATCCAGTGGTCTTTGTTCCAGGCATTGTCACCTGTGGCCTCGAGCTTTGGGAAGGTGAATCATGCGCTGATGGCTTATTTAGGAAGAGGTTATGGGGTGGAACCTTTGGAGAATTGTATAAAAGGTATTGTTATTCCTTTTTGAAAGAGTGCTTGTTAAAAACAAACAAATACTAAAATATTATCTTAGCTTTCTAAGAGATTTTATGATAAAATGACTTTTCAACAATAACTTTTGGTAATTAGGATGTTATTTCACTCTTTTCAATGTTTGAATATCAAAGTTATGAATTTGTTGTTAGCTATGTCAAATCTGCATGTTTATGCATTAATTTAGTATATATAATTCGCATATTTTAACTTATTTAATATTTTTGTATTCAAATTCATAGGTGAGACTATAAGAGGACACTGAATGGTTAAGAAAATAAAAATGTAGTGAATTGATCTATCAAACAATATGAATTATAATAGAAAAGTCATATAAAATTTTCTCTTAAATGCATCATGACTATACACGTTTTCATGAATAGTACTAGTATATTACCACTCTACTTCAACTTACTATTTACTAGGCACAAACACGACATAAATCAAGTTAACAAGATTTTAATAACATTCTAGTCACAAGTTGTAATGTACATAAAGTACTATCTTTTGACATAATTTAATAATGATATCGTTAATCATATATTTTCATAATTTTCAATCTCAAATAGAAGGAAATATTTTATTTATAACTGAAAAAGATATAACTTTAAGTTAACTTACTAAGATTAATATTGAGTTAATTGATGAACTATTACTTATATCAACTTGATTGTCTAGTATTAAAATTTCTCTTATAAATATGGAAGATCTATTTGAATAATAGTAGGTGCAAAATTTAAGGAGTTTGATTGATTGTTCATGATTGATCTACAACACCTTTTGGAATATTTGGAATTTTCCTTATAAAAATTTGTTGCTGAGTGACAATACATATATGCTGTTTCAAGTTACTTTGAGATATGACTAGTTTATGCAAATTAAATTTGACTGTAGTGATATGTATGTTGTAATAGATAATTTAATTCATTTTATTATATTCAGACCACTATGCTGGGTGAAGCACATGTCACTAGACAATGAGACAGGACTAGATCCTCCTGGAATGAGAATAAGGCCTGTATCTGGCTTAGTGGCAGCTGATTATTTTGCACCTGGATTCTTTGTTTGGGCGGTTCTAATTGCTAATTTAGCACGTATTGGGTATGAGGAGAAAAACATGTATATGGCTTCTTATGATTGGAGACTCTCATTTCAGAATACAGAGGTAACTTTGAGTAATTGTTATCATATTTTTCCAACTTATTTACAGTTGATATATCTTAGTGAAGACTAAGCTATTAAATTAGTACCTAAAAGATTTTGGCAGACTACGCAAATTAAAAGAAAGAAATTTTAATGTGTTTCTATCATTTATATTTGATAAAATCGTCTAACTGCAAACTAGCTTCTATTTTTGTTAATATAATTTTTGAAGTGAATAGTTAAAGTGTGACATGTACCTCCATAAATGACATATTTGGAGGTTATATTGATGGTACCTATTTTGATATAGAAAGAAATGTATAAAAATTACAACAAGAGTAAAAGTGAATGATAAGTTATCTGAATTTTATTATTTTTTAAATAATATATTGTTCCATCATCAAATATACCTGCTTTGTGTATGTTATGTATATTGGTATTCTGTATGTGAATATTGACCTGCGCATTTACATTAACAAAGAGAAAATAAGTTTAAAGTTAGACCATTTATTTATCAAACACTCACAATCCTTTAGCAACCACGCAAGAAAACCTTTTTACTTTTGGAATCCTTTTTGTAAACACCAAAATTTGCATTTAGTGATTTACTCTTTAATGAATTACGGAGTTTGACAGCTATAATTGTGTTGCCAATTTGAGTTATTTTTTTACAGGTTAGAGATCAAACCCTAAGTAGGATGAAAAGCAATATAGAACTCATGGTGGCTACAAATGGAGGTAAAAAGGTGGTTGTAATTCCACATTCAATGGGTACATTGTACTTTTTACATTTTATGAAATGGGTTGAAGCACCAGCACCAATGGGAGGAGGGGGTGGTTCTGATTGGTGTGCCAAACATATTAAAGCAGTAATGAACATTGGAGGACCCTTTCTTGGTGTTCCAAAAACACTTGCTGGACTTTTCTCTATGGAAGCCAAGGATATCGCTATTGTCAAGTATGTATTTAAGCTATTCTATTATGTGGTTCTTTGTTTATGTGTTTCTTTTAATTCATATCATACTTTTTGTATATTTAACGATTATAGAATCTCTAACCCCATCTAATGGGCCAGTTATTTGGTTAAACTCTCTATGGATTTAAATATATAATAACAATTGGTGCCTTTATTAAGAAGTTAGATTTAAAAAAAATTAGCTATAGGTTATATTAAGTAGTTCATGTTATCTTAATGAATACTTATATATAAATTTTTTTAGATCGTTCGTACAATTTCAACCCAAACAGGAAGAAACAAAACTTAGATTCATGATCAATAAAGTAAAAATGACTATTGCTAATGTTGATAAAGTGAGGTCATTGGCATTACCTTAAAGGAGTCGCCAATGTCAAGAGTCTCATATTATAGAAATAAGTAGGATTAGTGTGGTACTTAATTCATAAACTTCTCTCATATAGTGAATTAATCTTTTGAATTGTATTCCTTTTGTGGGCTTAAGTAATAATATAATTATGTAAAATATATTGTGTGTGTGCCAACTTGTGCATACACTTTCACTTGAATTATTTTAAACATTTAATTTTGTGTTTTATTTCCTGTCAATGAAACCTTTGTTGATGAATATGGAGATCTAGGTATTGGTCAAAAGTTGTTATACCAACAGCGACGGAACCAAGGGGGC
>NC_029787.2:45818415-45820680 GCF_000816755.2 Arachis ipaensis | reverse complement strand
TTATTATTATACTTTTAAAAAGTGTTTTTAGAATAAGTTCATTATAATAAAAAGAACTAAAGCTAAAAACATTGTAAATTTAACATTAATTATAAAAACTTGGTCCCCTTAATATTAAAATTCTAATTTTACCACTATATATCAATAAAGTTTGGTAGAACTTAAACATTATAATGTTGATTTGCAGGGCTTTTGCACCACATGTTTTAGAAAGTGATGTCTTTCATTTTCAAACATTGCAACATTTAATGCGAATGACTCGAACGTGGGATTCAACAATGTCAATGATACCAAAAGGTGGAGAAACAATATGGGGTGGCCTTGATTGGTCCCCTGAAGGGCATTATGAATGCAATACAAAGCAACATAAAGACAATCATAAGCCATCAGTGAAGAATATGAATTATGGGAGACTCATTTCGTTTGGAAAGGAAGTAGCTACATTACATTCATCCAAACTTGAGAGGTTGGATTTTAAGGTAATGTTCCACATATTGTCGAAATATTTGATGTTTTGCGTATAAGCTATTTACTACTCTTTCACCCTTGTTTGAATAATACAGTGTTTCCAATCAATTTGAACATCTATACATAAAGTATTTATGTTATTTTGATTTCATTATCAAGAATCAATTTTACAAATAAAAAAAATACTTGCATCAAGTTCTATTTTATATGTACATCAATCAATATTTCTCAAATCAAGAGTTATAACTGAGGTAATAATAGTGAACAAGAAGAGGATTAAAAGCTTTAAAAGTCTTTAGACTTATATGAAACATATATATGTAAGTGTGTTCAGAAAATAAACTAGCTTTAAGTTCTATTAAAAATATATATTCATATTTCAAAATAAAAAAAAAAAACACCTTCTGAGGTCTTAACAAATTTTAGATAACATTTTAAATTGACTTTTCAGGTATCTCAGGTGTAACTAAGATTTTTAAACTACACAAATTAAAAGAGAAATAAATTTAGGAGATAAAGTTTAGAAGAAGTATAAAAGTGATATATATTGGTTTAGTCTAAAATACCGAAGTCCAATCCTCAAATAACTTGACAATTCCAATAAAAGAATAAGTATATAAAGATATTATTTGCACATAGTCCACCCATATTACAACTTTGTCTCATCAGACTAAATAGCAGCCCTATCTAAAGATATTTGATATTCCATTTGACTATCTCTAGCAAGACTTGATTGGATATCCGATCAACCAAGAACTTTAGATATTCTAATGACCTTATCAAGTAAGACTCAAATTGGATACTCCACTAACTTAAAAGTGTTAAATATTATTTTTTCACCAACCTAAAAACCTTAAATATTCTTGCCTCAAGCCTTCTCAAGTTAAAAATTGACTTAGTTGGATACTCCATCAACTAAGAACATTTGATATTTTCTTCACATTTTCAAGCAAGAGTTAGATCAAACAGCAACTTGACCTAAGAACTTTAGATATTATTTCCGTAAGTCTTCCCAGAACTAGAAATCACTATTGGATCAAGTTACAATGAGAAATTATAAAGTTAAATAACACGTAATATGAACTAACAAGAAAGATATTCTCAACTTCTACAACAGAGTTGACGAATTTACTCCTAGTTCTCTAACATTGTTCAGTGTATGATATAAATAAACACAAACTAGTATCATATTTACAAGAATGTAATATGGTTTAAGATATAAAATTATGATATGTATAGATTACAACTTTGAAGTAATGAAATTTTTCTAAGATAAAAAAAAAGAAAGAAGAGAAAATATAAAAAATCAAATTTCTTGATTTATTCTAACAACAGCTTTGTATTTCTTCAAGAGTTTGGATCATATATATATATATATGTGTGTGTGTGTGTGTGTGTGCAGAGATAATTAAAGATATGTTGAAAACTCCTTCTTCTATATTCGTCTCCACGTTTATTAAAGGAAACTTCATATTATACTTTGTTACAAATGAGAGAAAAAGTCTCCAAAACTGTTTGCTTGTTGAATACGCTTATTTTTAAATGTTAGAAACTAGGCCACTTTTTTTAGGTTAGCGATTTTTTTGCTTTTACAATTTTGCAAGTGAAAGTGGGATTGTCGAGCTTATAAGGCATACAATCATGCTTCTAAGGTAGTTATTTGACAGCTTTTGAGATTGTCAATTTACTCAGCTTAGTTTCTGAGTGACTTTGTCAAATTTAAAAATTACTTAATTTGTTTTGATTACTTAAGGAAAAAAAAATCTTTACTTTATTAATATATTTGAACAAATATTA
>NC_029787.2:45788602-45818274 GCF_000816755.2 Arachis ipaensis | reverse complement strand
CATATATTCTGATATATCATGAAGCTAACAATAACTATAAACTATAAACTATTGAACATTTTTCTTTGAGTATTTTTTACATTGACTTCTCAATTCAAAGAATATTAACTTTTAAATTAATTACTCAATATGTATATATATATGTGGTTAATCATGATTACAATGTCATTTCTAGCATAGCCCTGAGTTTGATTTGTGTAACAAATTTGAGCATATAACTTATTAAAATTATTGAATTATTTGACTCTTAAACATTTATGGTTGGTTTGTATAATTGATAGGGTGCTCTTAAAGATAAGAAGCATGTAAACGTATCTATTTGTGATGTATGGACTGAGTATCATGAAATGGGTATTGAGAATGTCGAAGCTATTGCAAAATACAAAGCATATACAGCTGATTCAATTTTGGATTTGCTTTATTTTGTTGCTCCAAAGATGATGAAGCGTGGAGATGCTCATTTTTCACATGGTATTGCTGATGATTTAGATGATCCAAAATACAATCATTATAAATATTGGTCAAATCCTTTAACAACAACGTAAGACTTTCTTCTTTAACCTTTTTTGTTTACGTTTTGTTTTTGTTTTTGAGAATTAGTAATTAATTTATATTTATTTACTAAGAGTTTAAAATTATTATAAAAATTTGAATTAAAATTAAAGAAAATGCAAAGAGACTCATTAAGGTTATATTTGTTTGAGAGAAAATGAAAAAGAAAGAAAAGGGAGAAAAGGAAATTAGAAGGAAAATGATTATTTTTCATTGTTTGGTTGAGGAGAGAAATTAGAGAGGAAAAGCTGAATAGTATAAAAAGTGGATAAAAACCACGGACTTTTTTTCTCTCCAATATTAGAAGAAAAAAAAGAGAAAAAACTTATTATGTTTCTCTACTTCTAATATTACTCTTTTTTTAATATATTTTATAATACAAGGATAAAATTATTTTTTATAAAGTTTTTCTTTCTTTTTATAATATTTTTATAACTATTTAACAATTAGCTTAATGGATAGGTAAAATATTTTGTTAAGGAAGAAAAACTTTTCACCTTCCCTTAACCAATTATCAAGTCTCATCTTTGTTTCTCGAATTCCTCAAGTTAATCATTCAGAAACAAGATGCATCATTTAGTATATATTTAGCAAAAGCCCTATTGCTACAGTACATTGTACCAACAATAGAAGATACTAGAGAATAGAAGATGCTAGAATAACTCTCTTGATTAAGACAAATAAATTAGTGTTTTACGTTGTTATGAGTTTAGCATTTTAATTTTACCAATTTGTCTTTAGAATTATGGCTTCTTTGATCCATAATACACAAAAGAAATATTTTTACTCCGGATTTACATGTAAATGATATCATTATCTCCTTGAAAACCTCCACAACAATAGAATAAGGAGAAAACTCTGTCAGGGACCAAATTTTTGAACATTCACACATTATATTCTTTTTCTTTCTTCACAATATCCTTTAGATTGATAGACCATAGAATAATCCGTCACAAATTGAAACACTTTTCAAAAATTTGTCATCAAATGCCATTTTTTGACTTAAAATAATAAGGTTACGAGAATCAATGAGTCTTCCATATTATAAATTCTTTATACAATTTATTTTCACCTAACATGAGATTTTATTTCTTATACTTAATATCTCAATACTTTTAAGTATTGGGAGATCTCTTAACATGAACTCTTAGAAAAAACAATCATCTAATTTACTCAAAGATCTAATTCCAAACACTATCAGTACAACAATATATTTTTGTTCTTTATCTAAAATAGGAAAATGACAAAGAAATGTATTTTTCAAGCAAGCATTTCGAATCCAAATATTTGTCAAAAAAATGTTTCTTAGTTATTCATTTTCCTTAGAAATGCTTATGAAATATGCCAAGTAAAGTTTTGTTAGCTTCAAGCATTATAACTTGCAAAGTATTATATAGAATTTTGTTAATAACATACGATTGGAACAAATAAACTTGTTTCATAGAAGAAAAAAATTATCAAATAATCTCCACTACCATCTAAAAATAAAACACACATTTTGAATAAATATATCATTCGCAAATAATAAATGAAACAAAGTAATTAATTTCATGTCGTGTCATTCAATTTTAATGCATTTACTAAACCTTAAAAACCGCAATCTAATATCATAATGAGGCATGTTATTAAAATTGAGTAATATTAAGAAGATAACAATCCAAAATTATTTTATTTAATTTAATATCTATAATTTTATGTGTGTAATATTTATAATTATATATTTATTACATCTAATATTATGTATTTATTTCAATAATAATTAATAAATGTAAACAAAAAAATAACTTATGGCTACTATGATTTCTAAACTGTGTCCAAATATTTAAAAAAAATAATATATTTTGTTGGTTTACTTGTGTTATAGATTACCAAATGCCACAGATATGGAAATCTACTCAATGTATGGTGTTGGAATCCCTACTGAAAGAGCCTATGTCTACAAAGTAAATTCAGATTCTGAATGCAACATTCCATTTAAAATTGATACATCAGCTGACGGTGGAAAAGAGGATTCTTGTTTACAAGGTGGGGTTTACTCTGCTGACGGTGATGAAACTGTTCCTGTTTTGAGCTCTGGCTTCATGTTTGCTAAGGGGTGGAGGGGAAAAACCCGTTTTAACCCTTCCGGGATTCGTACATATATAAGAGAGTATGATCACTCTCCTCCAGCAAATCTTCTAGAAGGTCGTGGTACTCAAAGTGGTGCCCATGTTGATATATTAGGCAACTTTGCGTTGATCGAAGATATTATAAGAGTAGCTGCTGGAGCCACTTGTGAGGATTTAGGGGGAGAAAGAGTTTACTCTGATATTTTTAAGTGGTCTGAAAAGATTAATTTAAAACTTTAATAGGATTCATATACTCAGAAACTATATTTTTGTTGAGATACTTTTTTGTTTTAAAAATTAGGTTTTTTTACATTTTAGATTTGTTAAAAAAATTTAATATATTTAGACCATCTTAATGTATTTGAAAATTAACTTTTTAGTAAAACCAAAAAGTAAAACAAATACTTATTTAAACATTAAACAAAAGGAGTACTATTATTGCATTAGTTATGGAATATGGCTAGAATATATATAGCAATACTTTGTAAGTCTCAATTTGTCGAATTTTACATATTTTGATTCTTCTTGTAAACGTTGGTTGCATTTATGATACATGAGTGTTTGTTATTAGTCTATTAATCTGGTTTTAGTCACTACAAAAAAAAATTTTGTTATTAGTCTATTAATCTGGTTTTAGTCACTACAAAAAAAACATTGAGTACCGTTGACTTATCGTCGGAATTAGCATCGACCTGTACTGATGGATTTAGCGTCGGAGTTTCCGATAAAAAAGAGAAGAAATTCGTTGCCATAAAAAGTTACTGTCAGAACAGATTTTCTGTGCTAAATCTGATGGCAATTATTGGCGTAAAAACAGAAGTCATGCACACCAACGTTACCATTGGATTTAATGACGAAAAATTCTGACGGTATCACGGTTTAATGAAACGCGTCGTTTTGGTGATTTAATCTGACGATAAATCCGATGGTAAAATTGGGGCTAAATTCACCACCGCACTTGGAGCACCCGCTGTCACCGCAACTCCATGTGATTCTGCTGCTACTGCTATCCCCGTCGCATCCTCTGCCACGGTTGGTGTTAATGTCGCTGTCACCATCGCCTTTGTCACCACCACATTAAAGAAACACTGTAACCACTATCATCAGATTGGTTTGTAAGTATGGTTATTATATGTTTTCAGATTATTTTGTAAGTTTAATATTTTGTTAGGTTTTTTGTTAAATCAGTGGTTAAATTTGTTTAATGAAGTTTGTTATTAGGATTTGTTGTATTAATTTAATGTAAACAAAAATTAAATAATGTTAGGGTAGATTAAGTAAGGTGAGATTCAGAGTGCTTGAGTTGTCAGAAGATTTTAGTTGAGTTTAGTGATTGATTCATTCAATTGCATTAAACTTATGTCACACATTTTTGTCATGCCTATTGTTAATTTGGTTGAATTAAACGAATTAGGTTTTAATTAATTGGAATAATGAGTTGTACCTATTATGTCAAAAAGGAATTTTGAATTAGGACGATGCTATTTTCTTTGAGATCAATTGTAGTTTCTTTCTTCTGTTGTCTATGCAATAATATTCTAGGTTGGTTTTCTATCTCTGAATATAATGAATTGTTTAAATTTTATGTTGGACTTATGGTGCACAAATTTGTGACTCGCACAACTGAACTGGCTAGTGCACCAGGTCGTTCAAGTAATACCTCAGGTGAGTGAGGGTCGAATCCCACGAAGATTGTTGGATTGAGCAAGCTGTGGTTATTCTGCAGATCTTAGTCAGGCGAATAAAAAGTTGATTGTTGTTGTAAACGCATAAAATGAAATAATAGAGAAAGCAATACTGAATTGATATAGAAACGATGGTGGAGACTCAATTAAGGCCTCGAAGATGCTTGTTCTTCCAGATTAATACTTCTTACTGTCTACTTCAACAACGAATGACTCATTCAATGGAAACGCTGTAAGTGATCAAAGCCAGGGTCAGTGATCATTCAATCTGGATGAGGGTGAAGCCCACGCATTTAGTCTCTGGTGATCCTACTCAAAACGCCACAGACAAAGTCGGATCTTCCGGATCGGAGAATGAAGCTCTATGGTTCTAGCCTTAACGCCACAGAAACCTCAGTTATCCATGACTAACGAGATTTTATGTATTTTATCCCAATTAGCCCAGATACGTGTTGGAATCTATGATGCACTCTCAAGCTGTAGCTCTATACTATCCTGTCAAGGACTTACAAGAACTCATGTAGAATAAGGGGTCATACGTCAGTTCCACCCCAGATTCATAAGGATGAAGAATGAAAATGCATCATAGAATAGAATCAGACATAAATTAGAATAGAAAAGTAATTGTATTAATCCATAGGAATCAGCAGAGCTCCTGACCTTAACCTAGGAGGTTTAGTATTGCTCATACTGTGCGTAACTTCATTAATAGAATAGAATCACACCTGTGCATACGCACAAGTTCCTACACATGACTTCATTAAAAAGTCACGTGGCTCGCAATTTGGAGGCTTTTTGGCCCATTTCTAATGGGCTTGGAGCATATAAGGAGGCTAGCAACACACCCATTCAAACAATACAATATACAACACACTTAGGATAGTTTTAGGGTAGTTTAGTTTAGGTTTTCTCTCAAATTTCTTAGGATGTAATTAGGGTTTATATTTCATGCTTTCAATTTCCAATTTTGATCTTGGTCTCTTGCTTATTTTCATTGTAAGTATTTCTTAATTTTCTCTTTTATTGCACTACTTGTTCTACATCTTCTTACACTTTAATTTCCTTTGGCAATATATATAGTTTTGCAATTTTGAGTTTTAGTTAATGAATTTGATATTTAGTGATTATTATATATTTGTTGAGTTTCCATTGTTGATTTTGTTCCTTGGTTGTTCATAGTTTTGAGTATTATTGCAATTTTGCCATGTTTTGCGAATATGCCTACCATGTTTTTGATAAAATGTCAATTTTGAATATGGAGTGAATTTCCACCCCTTGACTTGGAAAATGAGTATATGGATCACTAGAGTCATAATGTCCGACATTTAATGATAATTCTCGAGTTGTTAGTTGTTATTGTTTCTACTAACGCTAGCTTTTTGCTAAGGTAATTAGTAAGTTAGCTAGGATTTGTGGATTAATAACAATTATGCTCACTTGACTTACTCTTCGATGTTAAGGGTTGACTAGGTGAGATTAATCCATCATAATTATCATAGTTGTAGTTATGGCAAGGAAGGAATTCCATAACTCATCCCAAGTCAAGGCTTCCATTTATGTTTTGAACCACTCTTCACTCACTTTAAAGCTTTACTTGTCTATATTACATACATAGTTCTTTTATTCCTTTATTAGTTTATTAATTACAATTTTGAGTGTTCTTTTTATTTCTTAATTGCTTGCTTCATGATTGAAAACTCCCTTGCTTCTCACAACCAAAATTGTGCGCTTATTGTCACTAGTTCCTAGGGAAGACGACCTGAGGTTTAATCACTCTCGGTTATTTGAATTTGAATTTAAACTTTGATTGATGGTCAATTGTTGGGTTGGGACTATACTTGAAATGGAGAAATTCTATCTTTGTGAAATTCCTAACCCACTTTAGGCCATCCAAAAAGTTTTTGGCGCTGTTGCCGAGGAGCTAGTGCAATGAGTGCTAAAATTTTGGTTGTTGTGAATATGTGAATAGTGTGAATAGATACTTTATGAGTTGTTTGATTATTTTTTCTATTAATTAGGATGTTGTTTCTTTTTTTAATTAATGTCTTTAGTTTTTATTTTCAATTTTCTCTATGAGTTATTGATAAACCACTATTTTATGGTTTATATTGTGTTTAATTGTGTGGTTTTATCATGATTATTACCCACTTATTCATTAAATTAGCATGAAATTATAATTCCTTCCTAAATTTATAACATGTTTGGAAACCGCTTCCTAGAGACTTTAATTATGTATTTTTAATTCTCCTTTATTCCATTCGATGCCGTGATCTGTGTGTTGAATGTTTCAGACTTTATAGGGCATGAATGAGTTGGAGATTGGAAAGGAAGCTAGCAAAAATAGAAGGAACACAAGAATTTGAGGAGATAACTAGCGAGAAGTGACGCGGTCGCATGGCTCACGCGACCGCGCGATGGAGAGCAAATCGTAGTGACGCGACCGCATGACTCACGCGGCCGCACGGATTGGAAAAGCTCAGGCGACGCGGTAGCGTGGACGACGCGAACGCGTGGCAAAGAAAAGCGCGAATGACGCGTCTGCATGGATGACGCGATTGCGTGACATGTGCGATCTGCATAATCTGCAGACTTCGCTGGGGGCGATTTTGGACCTTATTTCGACCCAATTTTCGGCCCGGAACAGCATACTAGAGCCAGAGAATATGCAGAAATAAATGGACAACATTCATTCTACACAGTGGACAGTTTTTAGATCTAGTTTCACTCCTTTAGGTTTTCTTCTCTAGGTTTTAGGAATTTTAATTTTGAATTGATCTTAGCATTGGAATATTGAGAAGAGTTATTTCCTCATCAAGACCTCATCATTCTAGTTCATTCTCTTAACTTGGTTTTATTCTTCCATGTTCTTTGCTTTGTTCAATTTTGTCATTTGAATACTTTCATGATTATTTGATACAAGGATTATTTCTTCCATTTTGATTTATTTTTCCATTCCAATAATCATGTCTTCTTTTAATTTCCTTTCATGTGTTATGGATTTATTATTTACAATGAGTGAGTAGTTCCCTCACTTGATGGGGAGTTGATTGAAAGGAACTCTTGAGTTGGAAGGATTGAAAGAAAAATTGTAATTGGGTTAACTATTGGATTGTTATCTAATCACTAACACCAATCCCTTTGAACTAAGTGGGTTGCAACTCGTGAACAGATTTAGCATTCCAACTTGTTTGATTTTCCTTTACCTAGTAAAGGATAACTAGACGGAACAACCATTAATTATAAATTAATCTTGAAATCATCCCATCAATAATAGAGATTCTAACTAATCAACTCCCAGTCAAGGCTCTTATTCATATTATTTAAATTTCCTCTTTTTAATTTTCCCTCTACTTAACTCAACTTCTTGGAACATCTGATTAATAAAATAGCACACTTTTCTGCAACTCGTTGGGAAACGACCTGGGACTCCAACTCCCAGTAATTTTTAATTTAAACTCTTTGTGACATATTTCTAAATTGATAGGCAGATTTTTGGTGAGTTAAGAACTATACTTGCAACGTAACTATTTTAATAATTTTTAATTCACCAACTTCTGCGCCTCATCAATTTTTGGCACCGTTGCCGGGGAGTTGTAATAGAGTGCTAAAGTTATTAATTAGAATTTATTTATTTGCATTTTATTTTATTTTGCTACTATGAGCTGCATGTTTCTTCCGTCAAATGACACGTTCACTTCCTGATCCGCGCTTGCTAATATTTGATCCTGAAATTGAAAGGACTATTTCACGAATAAGGAGAGAACAGTGTCTGTTAGTCTGCTCTGAGGGCGGATCTGAGAGTGAACTTGAGGAAGAAACCAGCCCCCGTTCTACTGATTCGGTTGTTTTACGTGCAGAAGACATGGCAGCTAGGAGAGTTACCATCTAGGAGGAAGGAGCCCCTGATTTTACAATGCAACCGTTTCAAGCGCATCATCCAGCGGTAGCTACATATTTTGAAATAAAGATCGCACTGCTAAATTTGATGCCCAAGTTTCATGGCCTACCTGCTCAAGAGCCTATCAAGCACTTGAGAGATTTCCAGGCAGCCTATTCTACTGTCAGGCGTGATGGTACTGATGAAACTTCAATTTTGCTGAAAGCTTTCCCGTTTTCTCTTGAGGGAAAAGCAAGAGAGTGGTACTACACTCAACCTCTAGTAAATGTATCCAACTAGGATACACTCAGAAAGGAGTTTTTGGAGAAATTCTTTCCATCTGAAGTTACTGATAAACTGAGGAAGGATATTTCCATAATTGTTCAGGATGACAATGAAACTCTCTTTGAATACTGGGAGCGCTTCAATAATCTTCTGGAAGCATGCCCCCACCACATGATTGACAAGATAGTGTTACTTAGCTATATCACACAGGGCATGAGGCCCCAAGATAAGACCACATTGGAAAGTGCTAGCAATGGGTCTATGAAGAAGTACAAGACCACTGATGAGGCTTGGCAATTGATCAGTGATTTAGCTGAATCTACTAGGAACCACAGACAAAGGCAAGGCCGTTCAAAAGCCGTTGCAGAAGTATCCTCTAACAGAGAGACTTCTGCTCTAACTCAAAGGATATGTGAGATGACCAACTTGCTGAAGCAGATGCAATTGAATCAACAACAAGCTCAGCAAGCTCAACCTCCTTCGCCACAGCAAAACCAACAACTAGTCCCACAAAGAATTTGCGAAATCTGTGCTGATTACAGCCATTACACTGATGAATGCCCGCAGCTCTAACAAGAAGACAACATGGTGGCATCCACTCATAACTTCTATGACCGCCCCAACCAAGGGTACAATCAAAGTGGAAATAATAACCATGGATGGCAGGACAATTCTAACCAGAATTGGAGGGACAACAATAACAGAGGAGGCCGAGATAATCAGTGAAATCAGAGGTGGAATAATAACAACAACAGGCAGCAGAATCAACCTTACAGAGCACCTCACCTGAGGCAAAACCAAGGACCACAGAACAATCAACAGCAGACATCTCAATTTACTCATTCTTATTTATCTCCTAATGAAGAGCTACTACAATCTTTTGAGCGAAGACAACAGACCATGGAAAATAACATGAATAGTATTAACGCCTGCACCCATTAGGCATGTAAAAATGCCCTTGCACATAACTCTGGGCGTTCAGCGCCAGGTTGGTGCCCATTTTGGGCGTTCAACGCCCATTTGTTGCCATTTCTGGCGTTGAACGCCAGAACCATGCTTGTTCTGGGCGTTCAACGCCTAGATGCTGCCCATTTTGGGCGTTCAGCGCCAGAACCATGCTCTGTTCTGGCGTTGAACGCCAGGCAGGTGCTTCCTCCAGGGTGTGATTTTTCTTCTGCTGTTTTGGATTCTGTTTCTAATTTTTTTTGTTTATTTTGTGACTCCACATGATCATGAACCTAAGAAAACATGAAAAACAGAAATAATAGGATTAGATAAATAAACATTGGGTTGCCTCCCAACAAGCGCTTCTTTAATGTCAATAGCTTGACAGTGGGCTCTCATGGAGCCTCACAGATGTGCAGAGCTTTGTTGATACTTTGCATTAATCTTTGAGGAACAGCAGAGCTCCACACCTTAATCTATGGAGTGTAGAAACTCTACCGTTAAAATTACATAAGTGAAAGGTCCAGGCATGGCCGAGATGGCCAGCCCCTCTGATCTAAGAACTAGGCGTCCAAAGATGTCTAATACAATAGTAAAAGGTCCTATTTATAATAAACTAGTCACTATGATTTACAGAAATAAGTAATTGATGCATAAATCCACTTCCGGGGCCCACTTGGTGTGTGCTTGGGCTGAGCTTTGAGTGCTTCATGTGCAGAGGCCATTTGTGGAGTTGAACGCCAGGTTTTGATCCATTTCTAGCGTTCAACTCTGGTTTTGGATCCTTTTCTGGCGCTGGACGCCAGAATTGGGCAGAGAGCTGGCGTTGAACACCAGTTTGCGTCGTCTATTCTTGGCCAAAGTATGGACTATTATATATTGCTGGAAAGCCCTGGATGTCTACTTTCCAACGCAATTAGAAGCGCGCCATTTTGAGTTCTGTATTTCCAGAAAATCCATTTTGAGTGCAGGGAGGTCAGAATCCAACAACATCAGCAGTCCTTCTTCAACCTCTAAATCTGATTTCTGCTCAAGTCCCTCAATTTCAGCCAGAAAATACTTGAAATCACAGAAAAACACACAAACTCATAGTAAAGTCCAAAAATGTGAATTTAACATAAAAACTAATGAAAACATCCCTAAAAGTAACTAGATCCTACTAAAAACATACTAAAAACAATGCCAAAAAGCGTATAAATTATCCGCTCATCACAAACCATAAATTATCAAGGCCAGTTTAATTGTTACCTAAATTATTATTTTTTTATTAATTTAATGTTAATGGTAATTAATTATAGTAGAAGTACATAAGGTTAGTCGCAAAAATATTTTTTTTAGTTTTCTGTTTTCATTCATTTAAAATTTTTAAAATGAAAAGAATCAATTTTTCTTGCTCTCTTAACTTTCTTTCTTCTTCTCTCTCTTTTGCTTCATTAAACCATTAACATAATAGTTTAGGACATAAGTTTTTTTTCATGGTGCGGTGAGCGTGGAGAGCAACCAATTTATGAATCGAATTAAAAAGTTGTGGATTGCCAATAGTTATCGATGACACTATTTTCTTTCTTTCCCTTATTTTTTCTTTGACATTTTCTTATCCCCTTTCTTGTCTCTTCCTTCAAACTCATCCAACAGAGTTTGATGAGAGGCTATTTTACAAGATTTTTTCTTGGTGAACAAAACTGTTCCGATCAACGAGTTGGAAGGAAGAAGATCTGAATCCTTATTACTTTGTGATTCATTGATTTCTCAAAATGGCGGACATGGTAAACAGATTCTCGAGTGGTGGTTTTGACTACCAGAGCAATTCCAATATCAATCAAACCCTTATTTTTTCTACCCTAGAGAAAATCTAGGTAGTAGAGGTCGTAGAGCTATAATGGAATGCTCTCATGGTAACAAGTAAGGCTACACAGAAGATATGTGCTATAAGAAGCATGAGTATTCCTCCCATTTTCATCAATGGCAGCAACATAACACCACTATCAATCACGTGATCACTGAGGAGCATGATTATATACTCAGTGATAAACAATCCCAACTCAATTGTCTCCAAGGGAACACTGGAATATCAAGATCTGAGTTCAATCCAGAGCAAAGATTTGTCTTGTTAGAGTTTATTAAAGACAAAAGTGTGCAGCAACAACCTCATAATGCAAACCAAATTTTGACTAATTTCATTCAGACCTCCACTCTAGGTAAAACCATTACATTACATTTTAATGCAAACATTATGAACATTATCACTCTAAAATTTGCACTATGGGTCATCGACTCTGGTGCAACAGATCATGTGAGTTTTGACTTAAAAGATTTTGTAAGCTTTCAAAATATTGCTTTAATCAATGTGATATTGTCATATGAGATCAAAACTGTCAGCACCATCATTTGCATAATTACATTCTCTAAAAAGCTTTTTTCTCAAAAATGTTTCGTACATTCCTTCTTTTGATTTTAAACTGATCTCTGTGTTAAAATTAACCTCAAACTTACATTGCCAACTGTTAATCGATGATAAGTGTTGTAAGATACAAGATCGATCCACATCAAAGATAATTGGCATTGCTGACTGTAGAGAAGGGTTATATATAATGAGTAGAGAACCAGAATTCTCTCACTTTCTCCCTCCTCCAACAAAGCAAGCTTCATTGGCGGCAACTACGACTACTACTCATCCCACAACACCTTCACACACTGAGTGCAACAACATTTGGCATCTTAGATTAGGACACATACCTATGCATAAATTGATTTTACTGAAGAAATATTATCCTTTTATAGATTGTATTGCTTCAAAACTTTCTTGTGACTCATGTCATTTTTCAAAACAAAAGAAATTATCTTTTGATCTTAGTACAACTGAAATAAAAGATTGTTTTGACTTAGTTCATATGGATATCTAGGGTCCCTTTTCTATCCCTTCCAATGAAGGACAAAGGTATTTTTTTACTGTGGTGGATGGTAAGAGCTGATTCACTTGGATCTTTTTTATGAAAACCAAATCTAAGACATCACAATTGGTTATTAATTTTGTGAATTTTGTTAGAGTACAATTTGAAAAACAAGTTAAGTGTATAACAACTGACAATGGGCCAGAATTCACTCTAAAATCTTTTTTTGCATCAATTGACATTTTACACCAAACTTCTTGTGTAGAAATATCAGAACAAAACGAGATTGTAGAGCGAAAACACCAGCACATTTTAGGTGTTGCTAGAGCACTGTTATTTTAATAAGGAATTTCACATTGTTTTTGGCAATACGCAGTTGCTCACGCTATTCACCTAATTAATAGGCTGTCCTACACTAAACTGGATAATGCTAGTCCCTATAAGCTTTTGTATGGTAACTTACCTAACCTTTCATATTTAAGAGTATTTGGTTCTCTTGCATATGCCTCCACATTAACAAATTCAAGAACAAAATTAGATCCAAAAGCCAGAAAAATAGCTTTTCTCGGTTTTAAATTAGGAACAAAGAGTTTTCGACTTATTGATCTAAAATAAAAAAAAATTTCATATTTAGATATGTAACTTTCTATGAAACTCATTTTCTATTTTCACATTCTACTAGCACTAACATTTCTGCGGTACCCACTCATATTTCACAATGCATTGATCTTTTTCAATATGATACACTATCCACACATCATTTGCAATCACCCACACATACCACACTCACAGATTCAAATGAACATTTTTCAAACTCAATGCACTCACCAATTTTCTCACACACCATTGCACCCATTACCACACCACACACTAACAATGCACCTGCATAACAAAACTCCGACATCACATATGACTGCATCACTAGAAAATTTGAAAGAGTTAAGAAATCGCCTACTTATTTGAAGGACTACCATTGTATGATAATCCACGCAGCTCACTTTAATAACTTTGCCAACTCTGACTCTTTATATCCTATCTCACAACACTTGTCATATGATAAACTAACCCCAAAATATAAGTCTCTTTCTCTAGCCATCACCTCAAATCTAGAACCTAGAACTTATGAGGAAGCGACTGCACATGAATGTTGAAGAAAGACAATACAAGTTGAATTGATAGCTCTAGATCAGAACAGAACTTGGTGTTTCACTGATCTCCCAAAAGGCAAGAAGGTTGTGGGTTGTAAATGGATTTCTCGAGTAAAATTTAATTCCGATAGTACCATAGAAAGGCACAAAATGAGGCTAGTTGTAAAAGGATTCACTCAAGTGTAAGGAGTGGATTATGGTGATATTTTTAGTCTAGTTGTCAAAATGACTACTCTACGAGTAATGTTAGCATTAGCAATGACAAAGAAATGGCAGTTGAAATAGCTGGATGTCAATACTACCTTCCTTCACGGAGATTTGGACAAGGAAGTTTATATGAGGATACCCACTCGGTTTGGTTATGTCACAACCAGGTTTTGTTTGTAAATTACAAAAGTCTCTATATAGGCTTAAGCAATCAAGCAGACAATGGAACATTAAACTCGCTCAGACTCTTGTTGATACTGGTTATAAGCAGTTTTTTTATGATCATTTTCTCTTCATCAAGAAACAATCCAAAAGCTTCACTACCATTCTAGTATATGTTGATGACTTGGTTTTAACCGGGGATGTGACATTGGCAAAATCAATTCCATCAAGAAAATTTTGGATGACAAATTCAAAATAAAAGATTTTAGTGATCTCAAGTACTTCTTAGGAATGGAAGAAGCATGCTCTAACTCTGGAATTCACATTTATCAGCAGAAGTATGCCATAGACCTTGTAATGACCCACAATTTTGAAAATATAAATATAAATAAGTTATAATTCATTTCATAAATTGGAGTTTCTTATTTTTAGAAATTATTTTATTAAAATAATTAAATTAATTTTATAACTATTTGAGTTCAATTAAATTCAGATTCTTATATATATTTTTGTTATGATAAAATATTTTACATAATTGAAACTATAATTTTAGTAATTTTTAATTTGAGTAATTGATATTTTTAATTTAAAAATAAAGTTTAATTAATAATATTATTATCGAGCTCAATATCCGCCGATATGAGTAAATATCAGTACTCTTCGATGAACTTAGCTTTGTTAATGCTTCATCATATATCTTTTATCATTATGTTTCTAATGTCATTTATATTAGTAACTCATATATATTATTACTTGTGTTTTAATAACTTGAATTGCTGGTGTAAGATCTCTAACTTTTTAAAAGTTATTAATTAATTATTTACGATGCATTATATTTATTTAAGAATGTACTTCGGAGATTTTTATATAAAAGTTGAGTAAACTCTTATTTTTTTATTTAGAGTTCTTATAATTGAAAAATAGTGAATATTTTATGTCTTAATTTTAAATATTTATATTTTTAACCTTATTTTATAAATGAAGGAGAATTAATTTATTTGTCTCTAATTTTTATTTAATTAGCATTTAATCGAAACTAATTTATAAATTTGTAATTGAAAGATATTGTAAGAATGGATATTTTATATTTAATTTAATATAATATCTCTTAATTTTATTAAAATTTAACAAAACTCTAATTTGCCCAAAAATCCCTAATTTCACATTTGCCCCAAATTAAACCCTAATCCTAAAATCAAACACACAACCCTAACCCTAATTAACATGTAATTTTCCCTTTACCCCAAAAGAAACCCTAGCTGCCCCTTACCTCATTCAGCCGCCAATTACTTTCACCCCCAATAACACCACTCATCGAAGAAAGAAAGAAAAAAAAAAGGGAAATGGAATTAGAGGAAAAGAGAGAAGAGAGTTGCAACGTAAATGAAGAAGAGAAGGGGAAGAGGGGGCTGACCACACCACCAGCGCAGGAGAGAACCGAGGGGAGAGAGAGAGTGACTCGTCTGAGGAAGAGAGAGTCGGAGGGAGCTACTGCGCCGTCGCGAGGGAGAGGAGGCGCCGCTGCTGCTGCCGCCTCGCCGTCACCGATTGATGGAGGGGGAAAACGCGTGACTGAGGGAAGCACCCAGGAGGGATCACTGTTGCCGCCGACGAAGCGAGGAAGAAAAGAGCCGCCGCGCTCTACCGCAACCAGCACCATCGTTTCCTGCGCCGCCGCTGAGTCAAGACGTTGCCGCCGAAGCCTCGCCGCCAAGTCGCCGCGCAGTCACACCAAGGGGGAACGCTCGCGGGAAGAGAGAGAAGACGCCGTCGAGGATCCCGTCGCCGTCAGATCTGCCTCGTCACCGCCGTGTTTCCATCAGCGCCGTGGATCTGTTTCATCGCCGAGCTGAGCTATGGAAGGAAGGGTCAGAACGTGACGGTAAAGGGAGACACCTTCCACCGCTGTCCCGCCGCCAGATCCGTGTCACCTTCCAGAACTTCTGAAATCAATATTCCAATATAAGTTATTAGAGGCTCTGAGCTGTTGGTATTGTAGGATTGAATTCCGATGATTTTATATCAAAGTTAAGGTTACAGTTGGACCATCGAAGTTTCTGGCCGCTGTCGGAGATGCCTCCGGGTCAGCTCGAGATTGCGGCTGTTCCATTTTGTTCTTACTGTAGGTATATTTTATTGCGAACCCTCGCCGTTAGTTTCCTGTTATGTGTTATTAAGGTTTTCGCGATATTTATGTTTTAGGATTGAGTTATTGGGATTGCCTGTTGCAATTAAAGCCGTTTCTGCTATTTCAGAAGTGAGCAGACCTGCGATTGAAGCTGCAGTTGATTTCGGGCGGAGAGGAATGGTTCTTGTGACACCTTTAGTTATGGGTTCAACTTTCGAGGTAGGGGTTTTTATTAAAATCTAATTTATATTACAGAGTTGTGATAAATAGATATTAATGTGAGAGAACATATGTTTTTTATTATGATTGTCTTCTAAATGTGGTTGTTTGCTGGACTGAATGACTGATTGCTTGATTGCTTGAGTAGTTTGTGATTGCTGAAAAGAAATTAGTTTGAAAGGCTATTTAGTTATTTATTATAAAAACTGGTTTTTCTTGGTTTTGAAGCTATTTTTGATAATGTAAAGGAATTGGCTTTGGAAATGATTTGGAATATGAAACTTGGTTAACTTGGGAAATGGTTTGATTTTGAGTCGGTTTGATTTTATAAATGATTTAAAGGTTTTATTTTAAAGAGTTTTATTTTTGGAATTGGTCTGATTTGAGAATAATTTGATATTGGAACTGGTTCAACTCTGGAAATTGTTTGGAATTTGGAAATGGTTGAGAAAAGGTTTGAGAAATGTTTGGGTGGGACCCGAAAAGGGTGGCAGTATCTGAGTTTTAGAGGAGATGCTGCCGAAATTTTATAAAATTGAAAGTTTTTCCTGAAGTAATTATTTAAAAAGATTTAGTTTTTGAACGTTATATGTTTTAAGATTGATTTATTTAGAAAAGAAAGAATTATGTTTTGGACTGAGATTTGTTGATTAATGGAACGGAAAGAAGGATGATAAGGATTGATTTTGAAATATGATTTCTGAATGAATTTGGGAATGAGATATGGATTGACGAATGATAATGATTTTGAGAATGGCTTAGATATTGATGAATGATTATGTATGAGATTGGGCTTAAATGATTTAATGATCTGAGATACGAGGTTCCCTGGATTAAGTGCCGTGGCTTGCCACCACGTGTACCAGGTTGAAAACTCGATACTCTGTTGACCCTACGACGTAAGTGTGTGACCGGGCACTATATAAATTCCCGGGAATGTTACCCCCATTGAGTATTATTGATTATTTGAGAAAAACTATGCATAGACTCTTGGGGATGCACGTCGGGGGACAGTCTAAGTACAATTCAGACTTGTCGGGTTGGCTGGATAACCGACAGATGAGCCTCATCAGCCATAGGACAGGCATGCATCATATGCATTTGTATGTTTTGCTTGGGTTTGAACTTGTTTTTGGATTGTCTAATTGCTAAACTGTTCTTAACTGCTACTTGAACTATTTGCTGTAACTGCTACCTAATTGTGCTTTCCTTGCCTGTCTTGCTTGTGTTTGTTCTGGCGTGCTACATTTGAGAATGAACTTTGGTGCTGAATTAATGATTGTGTTGTTTGATTGCGTGGTTGGTTTCTGATTGAGATTTTTCTTATAAGAAAGGAAAGGTTTCGGATTTTTGATAGATTAAACGTTTCTTTGAAAAGGTTTGGAACGATTACCTACTGGTTTTTAAAAGATTCATAAGGCAATGATAATCATTGAGCTTGAAAACAGTTTTCTTATTAAATATCTTCTTATGACAACTTTGAAACTGCGTGGTGAGACCGTGTGGTTAGGTTCTCACCCCCTACAGCTTTACCTTTTCAGGAACCGAATGAAGAAGCATTAAGAAGAGTTATACTGCGTTCGGTTTATAAGATGTTGTATTAATTAGATATTTTCTTCCCTCGTCTTTGTTATTACAAGTTTGTAAGAGGGATAGGAATTGTATGTTTTATATGTATATTATATTATGAATTATTATGTAAGGAGTCTTGTATATGAATTTATGCCTGTTTGTATTTTTCTTAAGATAAAGTGTTTATTTTCGGTTTTCTAAGAAATCAACGATACAGTGTCGAGTCACAGGCTCATATTTTAGTATTTAGTATGTAAAGTAGTCGTAATACTTCTTGCTATCAGAGTAGCGCAGCCGGAAGCGTGACTTCTGATAGTGAGGGTGTTACAGCTGGCTCAGCAGATTGGTTTCGTGACACACTCCCCCTCCCTTGCCACCACATCATCATCATTTATTTCTCTTTCTCCCAATCACCAAACTAAGCAAAGAAAAAATAGAGAAGGAACCGTGAGAGGAAAAAGAAAGAAAATCGAGAGAGAGAGAATGTGAATTTCATGGAAACATACATAAACCTTTCGGCTTTAATTTCTTGAGATTCGTAACTCCAATAAAAAAATATAATCCGATAAAAGTGTTCGTATCCTCCTCCTCGACACGTTGGCATTACTTTTGTTCAGTAGAAGTTAACGGTGATGTAGCTCTTTTTCCCCTTGAGTTCAGCCAATTGGAGTTCTAGGAGGTACAAACGATTTCTGACGTTTTCCTCTTCGACAACTCGGTCAAAAAGTTTTTCCGAAATTTTGAGTATTTTAATTTCGTACAGAGGTAGGGTTTGTTAATTTTATAATAATTAAAAGTGAATTGGATGAGTGAATGTTGGTTTGATTGATTACTGTTTGAGTTTGATTAAGTTTATGTTGAATTATTGTTGTTTGCTTGAGATTTTGGGTTTGCAATGTATGAACAGCCAGTTGGGGGTGTTTTGGCAATTTTGGGGCTGTTGTGGTGCGCTATTTTGAGATAAAATTGGTGAGGTTTGATGGCCGCGGAATTAAATTAATAGTTACAATGAATCGGTAACCAAAAAACTCGAAAACGGATTAAAATACAAGTAATATTCTGAAAGAGAAAGGTTAAGGGTTTCCGATTTTGGTATAAGAGAAAGATAGTAATTAAATTTTATTTTTGAACAGTAACATTTTATTTGTATATAAAAATCGAGGTATAATTTGTAATTATATAATTTTTCGGGTATTTCAGGTAATAAATAAAGCACAGGGGTAAAATGGGTATTTTATAAAAATTCAGGATTACTTTTATAAATATTGAGATAAGTGAAGTTTCAAATATAATTTTATAAAATTGTTAGGTTAAAAATAAAACATTTAAAAGTTTGAGGTTTAAAACGTAAATAATAAGAGTTTAAGAATAAAAGCTTTACAAAGTTAAGTTTTTTTTTTTAAAAAAAGAGAGATATAAATATTATTTATTTATCATTTAAATTATCTTATTTATATTATCGTTATATTTTTTATTAAGAATATTTAAGTCAGAGAAGAGCAAACAGAAGGACCCTTAAAAAGCTTTAGAGGACACAGTTAATTTAAGACTTTTATGATTCTTGTTCATAAGTCATTAGGGAAAGGCGAGTTGAATTATGGTAAAGAATTAAAATATTGAAGAAAAGAAGAGAGAAAGAAAAGAAGTAAGAAAATAAAAGAGAAAGATGAGAAAAAAAGAAAAGAAAAAGAATAAAAAGAGAAGGATGCATTAAGTAAAAGGATCTTTGTCATAGAAGAGCAGAGAGAAGTGACTGAAAATATTTTAATGAACATCTGCCACAGTAGAGCAGATAGAAAAGAAGGTATTAATTAAAGGGATCTCTGCTGCAATAGAGTAGAGAGCAAATGTTAAAAAGAAATTGAGTGTTGTTTGGGCCTTAGTGCCAAGTGTCTAGTGAGGACGGCGATGCGTAACGCTCACTTGATACTATAGGACGGCGATGCATAAGACTCATGAAGGGGATGTTGGCTGAGATAAGGACGACAATATGAAATGCTTATCTCAGGACCAGTGTTGGGAACCGGGCAACAAACCGACACATGAGCTCATGGCTTGTATAGGACTAGACATGCATCATACTTGTTTGCGCATATTTGTTTGTGATTGTGTTTTCTATGATTGTGTGTGCTTGTGATTAGATTCTATGTTCTGTAATTGCTGAGTTGGATTATACTTTGTTGACTATTGTTATTGACTGAGAACATAATGAAATGAACTTAACTTCTAACTCTGACCCTACTAAGAACTCCCTAATTCTTACCCCTATTTTCACCCCTTTCAGCTGCAGGTGCGAAGGTTTAGTGCGGAGCTACAGGAGCATAGAAGATGATGTTTACGAGTTGAGTTGTAGAATTTATTTTCCCCTCGTGGTTTATTCTTTTAGTTTTTAGAGGGGTAGGACTTGTAATTGAGGTTCTTTGACTAAGTCTATGTATATAAAGCCATGTGAATATATATACTTTTGTGATTAAGTGATTTAAAATAAAGAATCTTCATTTTCTTAATTAAAGGTTTCAGTTCGTATTTGCAAAGGTTCAATATTAAATAAATATAATATGAAATTAAAGGAGTAGAGGTAGGTGACGCCCGGACTTTTAGTGCGATCATGAGGTTAGGATGTTATAGACCTTCTCAAGAATTTTGGTTATCTAAATTGTAAGCCTCTCTCCACCCCATTTGATTATAGTAAAAAACTCTCGAAGGAGTCAGGTACTATTTTAACGGATAACACTACTTACAGATAGCTCATCGGTAGACTCCTTTACCTCACAAACACTAAATTCGATATCTCTTATGCTGTGGGACGTTTGAACCAGTTTTTAGACTGTGCAACCACTTCTCACCTACAGGCTGCTTTTCATGTACTCTGATATTTAAAAGACAAACCTACAACTGGTCTATTCTTCTCCTCTACTTCTAATCTGCATCTCATCGGATTTGCCAACGCTGACTGGGTACCTATGCCGATACTCGTCGTTCCGTTTCTAGTTATTGCTTCATGCTTGGGAACTCTCTCGTTAGCTGGAAGAGTAAGAAGCAAACCACCATTGTCAAGTTCTCTGCAAAAGCTGAATATAAGTCTCTTGCTGTTGCCACTTGTGAAGCTAGTTGGTTATCTTTCTTAATGGATTTTGCCGCTCCAAAAGTCTATCACTCTATTCTGTGATAACCAGTCATCCATTCACATTGCAAATAATCCCATCTTTTATGAAAGAACTAAACACATTGAAGTAGACTTTCACATTGTTCGTAAAAAGCATTTGTCTGATCTCATTCATCTTATGCCAGTTCGTTCTAAAGATCAACTTGCTGATTTTCTTACTAAAACTATGCCACTGGGTCATTTACTTACTAATGTTTCTAAGCTAGGATTGTTAGATTTATACAATTCTAGCTTGTGGGAGGGTGTTACCTAGCTTATTATTTTTTTAATAGTTTAATGTTGATGGTAATTAATCATAGTAGGAGTACATAAGGTTAGCCACAAAAACATCTTTTTCAATTTTCAGTTTTCATTCATTTGAAATTTTTAAAATGAGAAGAACTAATTTTTTTCTCTCTTTCAACTTTTACTCTTCCTCTTTCTGTTCTGGTTCGTTAAACCATTAACATCACAACTTGAATAGCTTAGGACATGAGATTTTCTTCATTAATTGAAAAAACTTCTCACAACACAACCATTTTTATATTCTTCAGCCTATTAATGGTGATTATTCTACATCACATAAAGAATCATATGCTACACATTCATACACTGAAGAATCTATTATTGCTCTTTGCTCATGACCATTCATTGTTCAATGATTTATAAAATAAAACTAACCTAGTAGCATACAAAAATGGTTACCTAAACCGTGATTTAGACCCCTTTTAGGTCATCAGTTTTTGAAAAATTGTGACTATAAATCTTTTTAAGTCACTCCTAAAACCGTACCATATCATTTTTTAAAAAATTATGACCAGAATTTTTTTTGTCATAGTCAAAATCGTGATCATAGACCCTTTATGATTACGATTTTTTACCATGACAAAAAAAACTGTAGCCTGGTGCAGAATTTATAACCCACAAACTAATCGACAAGTGCATCATATCATACCAAGTAGTGCCTCAAGTGAATGAGGGTCGATCCCACAAGGATTGATGGACTAAACAACAATGATTGCGTGATTTACTTAGTTAGACAAACAGAAAATGGTGTTTAAAGAGTTCAAAATCATTAATAGTAAATTCAGAATATCAGAAAGCAAATAGTAAATTGGTGTGAATAATATGAGAGAAAACAGTTAAAGCTTAAGAGATATTTATTTTCCGTATTAACTTTTCTTACCAACTATTTTAATCATGCAAGATTCAATTCATGGCAAACTATATGTGACTAAACCCTAATTTCTTAAACTTTTTTAGTCTCCTCTAATCTTCATCAACTGCCAATTCTTTGGTCACTTGATTCCAATTAGAGGGTTAAGTTCAAATCTAGTTTATATGCCACATAAACCCTAATTACCCAAATATAAGAGGACTATATGTCACGTCTCCCGTTAATTCCAGATAATTAGTGATTTAGGAGAATTTGTTTTCAAGCTGTTGTTCAGGTAAATTACTTTTCCAAGTTTTACAAGAACTCAAATAGAATAAGGGTCATACTTCCGTTCCACCCAGATTCATAAGATGAAGAATGAAAACAATTCTTGAAATTGAAATCAATACATGAATTAAAATAGAAAAGTAATAGTATTAATCCATAGAATAAATAGAGCTCCTAACCTTAACAGTGGAGGTTTAGTTGCTCATGGCTCAGAGAGAAAACTAGAGTTTTGAAAAACTATAAAGTGCGGAATGAGGTCCAAGAGAAGAGAAGAGCCCGAAGGGCTGATTCTTTTCCTATTATATCTAATCTTAATTAATGTAAAATATATTTTCTAAAGCTAAATAATATCTTTTCCTATTTGTAAATAAAACAAAGTTTAATCAAAATTGAATGAAATCTTCGTGGCTTTCCTTTGATAGATGTGGGGACCATGTATTTATGCTTGGTTGGCGCCTAACTTGAAGATGTTGAAGTTGGACTTGAGCTTGGCCAAATAGAATGAGTGCTGATGGTTGTACCTGGCGCCTAACTTGGTGAAACCCAAGTTAGTCGCCACCTTGGCAGTGAGCTCTTGAAGGTTTCCTCTTGTCTTGGCGCCTAACTTGGGAAAAGCCAAGTTAGGCGCCACCTATGCAGCGTACACTCAAAGTAAATCCTTCTTTTGGCGCCTAACTTGGAAATAGTCAAGTTAGGCGCCAGTATGGCCAATTGCTGGAGAAGAAGTGTGTACTATTATATATCGTTGGAAAGATCTGAAAGTTAGCTTTCCAATTCCACTGAAATCACATCAATTGGATCTTTGTAGCTCAAGTTATTTCTGTTGGAGTGCAGAGAGGTCTGGGTTGACAGCACCATTCACTTTCTTCTCTTCTTCTACAAAAACTCCATCAAATCCATCCGAATGCTACCTGAAATAAACAGAAATGTACACGACTCAAAGTAGTATTCATAGTGTCTAAAAGATATTTAAATCTCGATTAAACTTAACAATTCAAATACAATTTCACTAGAAAAAATAGAAAAGATGCTCACGCATCATAGCCATAGACTAAAAATGTTGTAGTGTATATTTGCACTCAACCTTCCTTTATTGCATGATCAATTGTAATGCCCTTCCTTAAAATATAGTTCGAGCCTAAACTCTCGATTTATATTTTGAAATATTAAAATTTTTTTTCTAACTTTAAATTTAGCTGCAAAATATTTTAGAATTACTATAATAACAATAACTATTTTTACTTCAAACTATTCTCTAAATCAATTAAATACATAGATCAAATGATATTATTGTGTCAGATCATATTTTTATTAATTAAAATCGTTTACACATAAATTTTTTTTATCATCTCATATAGAGTCGTTTTAGGTTTTTCTCTATTTTTTGTCACTTGTTTATCTTTTATCTGATCCATCATTTTAATCGATACTGTACTTATCTTCTTCTCACATACCCAAACTACATAAGATAAGATTCTCTCATCTTTTTTAATAATGGGCATTACTTTAACTTCTTCTTTTATATTCTCCACCTTTATTTTGTCAATACGTGTTTAGTTACTCATCTATCTTAGCTAAGCATCTACATCTCTATCACATTATACTTATCCTTATGCTAATTTTTTACTACTCAATACTTTGCTCCATTTAAAATAGTTGGTTTAATAGTGGTACAATGAAATTTACTCTTAAATTTTAAAATTATTTTTTTATCATATATAAAACAAAGCGCTAGAAATAATTTAACTAGAAATTAAGATTAACCAAAAAACCAAATCGGATTTTAATTAACTAGAAATTTGGTGTAGTTAGCAAACCAAATTGGTTTTAAATGGAAAAAAAAACTAATTATAAAAATAATAAACCAATTTTAAACTGATTCTAAATATAAAAACAATTTAAAAAAATAATCGATTTCAATGAAAATCGTCTTTTTCATTTGAAAATCGATTTTATAAAAAGATCAATTTTTAATTTATAAACCGATTTCTAACATTCTAAAAAATCAATTTAATCTTTTTTGCATATTATAAAATCAATTTAAATCTATTAAACAATTATATTTAAAAAACTAATTTCAAAACTCCAAACAATAAAACTGTTTTTGGTTTGGCTAACCGATTTACATATCAATTTTTACTAATTTGGTCAATCGTTTTTTTAAATTGGTTATCATTTATAAACCATTTCAAAAAACCAGTTATTTATAATTTGGTTAAAATTTTTTAATCAGCTAACGAATTTATGTTTTTTTAAAAATACCTTTAGGGGTGTACATGGCCCGATCCGGCTCAATGACCCGTCCCGACCCCAAACATTTTAGGAGCTAATTTGGTGCGATTTCACCGGGTCTAGAGTTGGGTCTCAAAAATAGACCCGGTCATTATTTCGGATCGGGTCCGGGTCATAACTCGGGTCACCCGAACTCAGCCCGGTCATCATACACAATTAATATTTTGTGTTATTAGTGATGGATGATGGTCATTCTTATGTGGAATTTAAGTATTGTAAACCTTAATATTTTGTGTTATTAGTCATTATAAGACTATAAGTTAATATTTCATGTTTAAAATGCATAAGACTTTAGACTAATGCATAATATTGTGTTATTGTATTAATTTAAATATTTGGTGTTATTAAACAATATTAGTATTGATTGTGGTTATGCTTTAATTTTAGAGAAGGGTTAGTTCTTGTTATATTTTTCCAAGTGAATTTTACCATGTGAAATAATGGTTTGAGTCTTGAAAATTTAGATATTTTCACATGTTAGCTTACAAGAAACTAATGTTAACGGCCCGATTTTTACCCGATATAATCGTGACCCAAAAGTGTGTAGGTTTCATCGGGTTTAGAACCGGGTTCGAGTCTAACAAATAAGCCCGATATATATTTCGGGGCGGGTCTGAATCACATCAAATCCACTTTTATCCGACACATGAACACCCCTAAACACCTTTACTAATTACTACGTACTCTATTCTTTGGCCAGTTTACTTGAATTCTCTATTATCTTGTGGAAGATACTTAAATCACTTAACTTGTGGTAGTCTCTAATTTTCACTTTATGTTAGTGCTTCTCTTTCTCGTATCGAACTTATATTCCATATATTTTGTCTTACAATGGCTTATGCAAAACATGCAAAACAATTCTAAATCCAAGTTCAACCATTATTTGCAACAAAATAACTTCAAATTCCACAAGATTCACACCTAATTTGAGCCTTCAGTTTATCCTTTGCATCAATTCTAAACAAATCAAATTCAGCCTCATAGTATTCTTCAATCAAATTCATTTCTAATCGCAAATGTTGTTTCGATCTCACTGCTAAGCGCCAGCATTATTGTCACCTGTGTTGATACCAGCACCAAATTGAACCAGTACAAAACAGAGATCAGAGATTTTGTGTTGAAAGATACGTTAAAATTTGGATTTGAGGATGAGGAAACGGAGAAGAAGAAAGACTTGTATGGAGTGTGAATTTGTATGTAAAAATAAGAACGGACTTGAATTGCATGTGTCATGGAAAGAAAGAAGAGATTTTTGCTTTGCACAGGACGGGAGTATTGGATAGAAAGGTAAGTTGCTTTATGCGGAATATGAACTTAAAACTACTTTTTTAGTTGTGATGTTGAAATAACAATTCCCTTGTACAAAATGTGTAGAAGCACATACATAGTCTCGTATGACTCAAATATTTGCCAATTTGGACAAAGAAGCTGTGACACAGTTTCAAAGTTTTGAATATACAGATAATGGATCACAAATGACAAATATATATATCCAATCCACTTCAACAAGATTACAAGACCAGTACATGCAACAGCAACATTACAATACGTAGAAAAGGCCCCGTCATAGAAAAGGCATTAGTAGAAGTCTTCAGTTTTAAAACTAACATTTTACAACACCACATGAAAACACAAAGTAGAAAGTAAAGTGACAGAGCCAAGGATGAGTTGCCTGACCGATGAAGCTCGATCGATCTTGCGTGGTCCAGTTCCACCTCTCACCGGACCACTGGAGCTCGGCCCAAGTTTGCAGGGCCTGCCAGGAACAGCTGCGCTTCCGGCTGCCTGCTAACACTGTTGCTTGACAAGGACGTCCGATCCGAGCAGGTTGTGATTGAAGATGCATTGCCAGCGGTTCTCAAGAGATGACTTTCAACCTTGGATGCATCCTTGCTGGTGTCTGAGCTAGAATGCGCGCCGGTGACAACTTCAGCATTAGATTGTTCAAACTGTTTGGTGCTCAGGAATCGTCCCCCGGAACCCCTCACCCTATTCAAAGCATGGCGATGGCGAGACTCGTGTAGATATGGCTGAAAAGAAAGAGAATCAATATATTTTGCAGAATTCTTTCATTTCATGCATACAAGATTACTGAACAAAAGCAAAGCTACCATCACCATGTTATAGAGCATACCTTACGATTTTTTATAAGTTTGTTCTGAGCCTCAAGCTTTGCTCGCGACTGACGCCTTCTCAGTATACCGTGGTATTGTTTTGCATTGACATAAACGGGGCCATCCTCGGCAAGATCAAGTGGTAAAGCAACTCTAGTGGATTGCAATCCCAGCATCTGGGGCAACATTTGGGGTTGATTCTATAATATTTTAAACAAACAGTGAAATCATATTAAAACATGATACTAGCAAAATCAAGACAAAAAAAAGTAATGGGAATTATACATCACCAAAATCCGAAATCCCAAGTGCACTTACAATACCCTGTGGTCCATAAGCAATTAATGAACCGGCGAAAAAGGGATCTTCGTAAGGATAGGAACCATGAGCCTATAATTGAAGGACCAAAAGCTACTTAGCTTCTAAAAGGGTGTAAAAGTGTTGCAAATCGAAAAGGGTAAGTTTCACATACCATCGAGTAATCGCATTCAATTTGTGCACAATCGAATGCCGTATCCGGATAATTGAGCGAGAGAAACGGTTTCATCTAATCTTCAACATCAAAGCCACTAGTCAAAATTCGTAAGTTGACTTGAGAAAATGGTTTCAATGTTAATACACAAAGATAAGTTCACCCCAGTGAATATACACAGTTATTAGAGTTATGTGTTCACCAAATTTCATAGCTTTATTAATTATTATCTCAAGGAATGCAAAATGAATCCATTAACAGACCTCAAATACAATAACAAATAGAATCAGCTTAGATGCTTTAAAATTAGAAAGAAAGTTATGGAAAAGAATTATCTAGATGAATCTACTCCCACTTCCTAAACAAGAGAATCTACTACTCCCATAATTGTACGGCTTGACTGCGACGTAGTGAAATAGTGAAAGAACAAAAAGAATAACAAAAGCAATGTCTTATCTCACTGGACAATAACAAACAATAAAGTCTTATCTTGTCATAGACCATCTCAGAATGCATCTATCACAAATATAGCATGCCGTCAGCAGTGAAAAAGGGAACAAAGAATGCATGCAATTTTAGCTAGGTTTTAAGTTCACGTGATTAAATTTTCTCAGTCCTCAAATCCTTATATGTACCTCTTATTTGTCTAGTCCTTTCAGTTCTGCATTTTATTAGTCACTTAATTTACTACTAATCGCAAACAATTGTCCTTTCAGTGATCCTAAACAATAACAAAATGCATTGAGATTTTGCCAAGTAGCGTTAAATCAATTGGCTAATTAAGATTGGGAATAAAAATGGAGATGGGAAATAACTATTATAATAACAAACTATTAATAATATGTATTCTACATAATTTTTTCACCTTGTATTAAAAAGAGGAATATTTTAATAGAAAATTTCAAATTACTCATTCATGTACGGCTCATCATTATAGCCTCCATTCTCCAAATATTCACCTTGGAAAGACCATCTTAAAATCAACAGCCAATGAGAAATTACCAAAAAACAAAAATCTTCCAAAGAGTAAATTATTCATTATTGTAAATACGACAACAATCACCGAATGCAAGAATTTGCGAATCCTTTCATTTGTCTTTCATTAGATTGATTATCTGGCATGTTCATATGATTTTTCATTTTGTTCTTATGCCATTTGTTTTCTTGTTGTATTTCTTTATGACCATAGAAGTCATCATATTGGAGTTTCTAGACAAATATGGCACTTGGAAATTGGGATTATATTATACTGTAAGAGATAAGAGAAGAGATTGCTTCGATGTTTTGGTTTATTTTTTGAGTGACATTTTTTGGTATTGACTATGCTTTTTTATTTATCATATATACTCTTTCCTTATTACTTTATAGTTTTTCATCATTTCGACGATCAAAGAATATAAAGATTAAAGAAGAAAAAAAGAAAAAAGAAACCTCCCAAAATATGCAAACCTTTTTTCCCAGCCCAAAACGCAGAAGGAGAAAGAACATAGGAAAGAGATATGACACAGCAATTTAAAATTAAGAGGAAAAAAGAAAAAGAAAAAGCCTTTTACTACCTCAGAAGCAATTCTTCCAAATCTTAAGTGAGTAATGACCTAAACAACAAGACATAGGTGACCTCAAACTCCACATGCAAATGGGAAACATGTTAAAGCACCTAGACCATACTAACACTTGGATCCCACATACATAAAATCAAATCACAAAACAAGGCAAAGGCAAAGGAAAGAAACGCAGCCAAAAATAGAGGAAAACGAAAAGAAGAAGGCACACCGATAAAAGAACAAAAAGCAAATAATAAATAAATAAATAAAGAATAAAGGCAGCTCATAGAGGGGAATGAAAAATAAAAGAAAAGGATGAGTATGTAGTGGAGAGACAAAGAGGATAAGTGAAGTGAAGTAAAGTGAAGGGAAGTACCGTTTGGGAAGTGGGAAAGTAGGAATGAAGAAGGAGAAAGTGCAAGTACAATGACTACTGTTGTTGGGTTCAAGTTGGGCATGTCTCCTCTCCTGAAACCCCTCTTTCTCTCTCTCTCTCTTACTCAGCCACCCTTCAAGTGTACTGTCATTCTCTCCCCTGTTTCTCACTCTCTAGAGTCTAGAATGCTCTCTTCTCTCTCTCTTCCTTATTTACTGTTGGGGACGGATATTTTGGCATAAATGCAAATTTTCAAATAATAATATACTTACATATTCGTCTCAGGGTTTGTTTTGTTGTTCTTTTTTACTCTATTCTTTTTACTTCTATTATTCCATAAGCTTTAAAATCCAATCGGTTATTGAATTAGTACCATTAAAAATTTAGTATTTCAAAATTTCAATCAAAATTCAACTATCATTAAATTAATATAATAAAATAATATATTTATAAATAAATATATAATTTTTTTAAAAAAATTATTATTTTAAATTGATTTTGGAAAA
>NC_029787.2:45780750-45788588 GCF_000816755.2 Arachis ipaensis | reverse complement strand
TGTACTGCTTTAAGTATTGTCCGGTAGTGAAGAAAACTAAAAATGATAAAGAAAAATATTTACAACGAAAACTCAAACACTTAACTTAAAGATTTTAGCTCAAAATTGAACCAAAAAACTAAAACGGTTGAACTAGACCCATGTTATAGGCCCAAGCTCACACATATATAGCTTATGACTTAGCAATTTCAGTATACAACACCAAATTCATTCACATACATTCAAGCTGAAATGAAGAGAAGAGAGGAGAAGAGAAACCCTTATTTTACTATTCATCATCTTTTTTCATTGTTTATAACTTTTGTTTCAGAGCTCTGATTAATGAGCCGTTTGCGGCCACGGGTTCGTCTCGCATCCCTCTTCAATTCTATCTAACTATTGTGGTAAGAAACCTTAAAATTCTTGTCCAGTTTTCCATGTTCTTCAATTTTGCATTTTGTTCGGGTATATAGTGTTGAGATATTGTGATTTTAGTTCTTTAGGGATACTTTAACATGGATTCCAAGTAGGTTCCATCCCAATTTCAAGTGGGTTAAGGTAAAGAAGCCTAATCCCTTCGTTATCCATAATCTTAAGTAAAATCCTAGCTTAAAATGTGAATTAAATTAGTGTAATTTGTAAACATTTCGGGTAATTAGTAACTAATTAACCAATAAATTAATTTATATTTAAAAAATTAAAAAAAATAAAAATTATAGTTTAATAAAGTAAAAATAATTAAAATATAAAATTTGACACTAATTTTAAAGGTTTTACCCCGAAATTGGGCCAAACGGGCCGAACCAAGCAAATCGGGCCCATAATAGGCCAATGTGTAATGGCCTAATTTCTAGTACGTCATGATCATACTGAAAACCGAGCGCTACTAACTTGCCTTCCCAGAGTTAACTATTACTTATTATTAAGCCTGTAATCGTATTAGCACGAGATCGATTTTTTTTGAATTTTTTTTCTTTTTACGTGAAAATCTTGGTATGAAAACAGCGGGTCTCAGAAAGCTTAAACATTCACTTACAGAATTGCAGGAAACCAATGAGTAAAGCAGCAAGTAAGATAGGTAGAATAATGTACATCACCAACATTATAAACAAGAGTCATTGGTGCACGAATTGTAAATCACACTTTTCACAACTCGTACCACTAACCAGTAAGTGCACTGGGTCGTCCAAGTAATACCTTACGTGAGTAAGGGTCGATCCCACGGAGATTGTCAGCTTGAAGCAAGCTATGGTTATTTTGTAATTCTTAGTCATGAGATCAATGATAAGAGTGATTATATTTATGAAGAGTAAAAAGCATAAATTAAATAGTACTTGTTATGCAGTAATAGAGAATAGATTGAGGTTTTGGAGATGCTCTGTCTTCTGAATCTCTGCTTTCCTACTGTCTTCTTCTTCACGCACGTAGGTCTCCTTCCATGGCAAGCTGTATATTGGTGGATCACCGTTGTCAATGGCTACCATTCGTCCTCTCAGTGAAAATGGTCCAAATGCGCTGTCACCGCACGGCTAATCATCTGTCGGTTCTCACTCCTGTTGGAATAGGATCGATTGATCCTTTTGCGTCTGTCACTACGCCCAACACTCGTGAGTTTGAAGCTCGTCACAGTCATCCCCTCCCAGATCCTACTCGGAATACCACAGACAAGGTTTAGACTTTCCGGATCTTAGGAATGGCCGCCAATAATCCTAGCCTATACCACGGAAACTCTGATCATGAACCAAGAGGCTAAGAGATACACACTCAATCTAAGGTAGAACGGAAGTGGTTGTCAGGCACGCGTTCATAGGTTGAGAATGATGATGAGTGTCACGGATCATCACATTCATCACGATTAAGTACAAGCAAGTATCTTAGAATAGAAACAAGCGTGATTGAATAGAAACCAGAAGTAATTGCATTAATTCATCGAGACACAGCAGAGCTCCTCACCCCCAATCATGGAGTTTAGAGACTCATGCCGTAGAGATAAAATGTAAAATGTGAAAATGTCATGAGATCCAAAATAAATCTCTAAAGGTTGTTTAAATACTAAACTAGTAACCTAGGTTTACAGAGAATGAGTAAACTATGATAGATAGTGCAGAAATCCACTTCCGGGGCCCACTTGGTGTGTGCTGGGGCTGAGACTTGAGCTTTACATGTGCCTAGGCTGTTTCTGGAGTTAAACGCCAGGTTGTAACCTGTTTTGGGCATTTAACTCCAACTTGTAACCTGTTTCTGGCGTTTAACGCCAGAATAGGGCAGAGAACTGGCGTTGAACGCCAGTTTTCGTCATCTAAACTCGGGCAAAGTATGGACTATTATATATTACTGGAAAGCCATGGATGTCTACTTTTCCAACGCAATTGAGAGCGCACCATTTGGACTCCTATAGCTCCACCAAATCCACTTTGAGTGCAGGGAGGTCAGAATCCAACAGCATCTGCAGTCCTTTTTCAGCCTCTGAATCAGATTTTTGCTCAGGTCCCTCAATTTCAGCTAGAAAATACCTGAAATCACAAAAAAACACACAAACTCATAGTAAAGTCCAGAAATGTGATTTTTATTTAAAAACTAATAAAAATATACTAAAAACTAATCAAATCATACTAAAAACAATGCCAAAAAGCGTATAATTTATCCGCTCATCACAACACCAAACTTAAATTGTTGCTTGTCCCCAAGCAACTAAAAACAAAGTAGGATAAAAAGAAGAAAATATATAATGAATTCCAAAAACATCTATGAAGATCAGTCTTAATTAGATGAGCGGGGCTATTAGCTTTTTGCTTCTGAACAGTTTTGGCATCTCACTTTATCCTTTGAAGTTCAGAATGATTGGCATCTATAGGAACTCAGAATTCAGATAGTGTTATTGATTCTCCTAGTTCAATATGTTGATTCTTGAACACAGTTACTTTATGAGTCTTGGCCGTGACCCTAAGCATTTTGTTTTTCAGTATTACCACCGGATACATAAATGCCACAGACACATAACTGGGTGAACCTTTTCAGATTGTGACTCAGCTTTGCTGAAGTCCCCAGTTAGAGGTGTCCATAGCTCTTAAGCACACTCTTTTTGCTTTGGACCACGACTTTAACCGCTCAGTCTCAAGCTTCTCGCTTGACACCTTCACGCCATAAGCACATGGTTAGGGACAGCTTGGTTTAGCCGCTTACGCTAGGATTTTATTCCTTTGGGCCCTCCTATCCACTGATGCTCAAAGCCTTGGATCCTTTTTATTACCCTTGCCTTTTGGTTTAAAGGGTTATCGGCTTTTTGCTCTTGCCTTTTGGTTTAAAGAGCTCTTGGCTTTTTCTGCTTGCTTTTTCTTTTTCTTTCTCTTTTTTTTGCCATTTTTCTTTTCTTTTTTTTCGCAAGCTTTTGTATTCACTGCTTTTTCTTGCTTCAAGAATCAATTTTATGATTTTTCAGATTATCAACAACATTTCTCCTTTTCATCATTCTTTTAAGAGCCAACATATTTAACATTCATAAACAACAATATCAAAAGACATATGCACTGTTCAAGCATTCATTCAGAAAACAAAAAGTATTGCCACCACATCAAAATAATTAAACTATTTTAAAATTTGAAATTCATGTACTTCTTTTTCTTTTTCAGAAAACATTTTTCATTTAAGAAAGGTGATGGATTCATAGGACATTCATATATTTAAGACATAGACACTAGACACTAATGATCATGTAATAAAGACACAAACATAGATAAAACATAAAGCATATAAATCGAAAAAATAGAAAAACAAATAGACAAGGAGATTAAGGAACGGGTCCACCTTAGTGAGGGTGGCGTCTTCTTCCTCTTGAAGAACCAATGGTGTTCTTGAGCTCCTCTGTGTCTCTTCCTTGCCTTTGTTGCTCCTCCCTCATAGCTCTTTGATCTTCTCTAATCTCATGGAAGGTGCCATATGGTTATGGAAAATTAAAAAGCGGGGCTTTTTCCACACCAAACTTAAAATGTTTGCTCATCCTCGAGCAAAAGAAGAAAGAAAGGAGGAGATGGAGATGGAGATGTGTGATGGGTTCGGCCAAGGGAGGGTGATAGTGTGTATGAGGGGTTTATGATGGATGGATGTGAGTGGTGAAGAGTGTATGGAGAAGAGTGTTAAGGAAAGGTGTGAAGAGGAGAGAAGAAGAGGTGGGGTTCCTGTGGGGTCCACAGATCTTGAGGGGTCAAGGACTTAGCATTCCTACTTCATTAAGGCGTGCAAAACGCCCTTAGAGTGCAATCCTGGCGTTTAACGCCAGACTGCTGCTTGTTTCTGGCGTTAAACGCCATCTTTTCCCCTTTCTTGGCGTTGAACGCCAACTTGGTGCTTGTTTCTGGCGTTTAACGCCAGCTTGATGCTTCTTTCTGGCGTTAAACGCCAGTCTGATGCTTCTTACTGGCGTTTAAATGCCAGTAAGCTCTTCTTCCAGGGTGAGCTGTTTTTAATGCTGTTTTTGACTTTGCTTTGATTTCTGTGACTCCACATGATCATCATTCTAAAGAAAACATAAAATAAAAAAAAAGGAAAACAAAAAATTAACATAGATAAGTAAAAATTGGGTTGCCTCCCAATAAGCGCTTCTTTATTGTCTTTAGCTGGACCTTGCTGAGCTTTTAATCTAGTCTCAGCTTTGAGCATTCTTGCTCAACATTGCCTTCAAGATAATGCTTGACTCTCTGTCCATTAACAATGAACTTCTTATTAGAATCAATGTCTTGAAGCTCCACATATCCATATGGTGACACACTTGTAATCACATATGGTCCCCTCCACCAGGATTTTAGTTTTTCGGGGAATAATCTGAGCCTAGAGTTAAACAGCAGAACCTTCTGTCCTGGTTCAAAGACTCTAGATGACAACTTTCTGTCATGCCACCTTTTTGCTTTCTCTTTGTAAAGCTTGGCATTTTCGAAAGTAGTGAGTCTGAATTCCTCTAGCTCATTTAGCTGGAGCAATCTTTTTTCTCCAGCTAATTTGGCATCAAAGTTTAGGAATATGGTTGCCCAGTAGGCCTTATGCTCTAGTTTCACGGGCAGATGACAGGCCTTACCATACACAAGCTGGTATGGAGAGGTCCCTATAGGAGTCCTGAATGCTGTTCTGTATGCCCACAGAGTGTCATCCAAGCTTCTTGCCCAATCCTTTCTACGGGTACTTACAGTCCATTCCATGATTTTTTTTAGTTCTCTATTAGAGACTTCAGCTTGTCCATTTGTCTGTGGATGATATGGAGTTGCCACCTTGTGGCTAATTCCATATCGGACCATAGCAGAGTAGAGCTATTTATTGCAGAAGTGAGTGCCCCCATCACTGATTAGTACTCTAGAGACACCAAACCTGTTGAAGATATATTTCTGGAGGAACTTTATCACTATCTTAGTATCATTAGTGGGTGTTGCAATTGCCTCTACCCATTTAGATACATAGTCTACTGCCACCAGAATATATGTGTTTGAGTATGATGGTGGGAAAGGCCCCATGAAGTCAATACCCCATACATCAAATAACTCAATTTCCAAGATTCCCTGTTGAGGCATGGCATAACCATGAGGCAGATTACCAGCCCTCTGGCAACTGTCACAGTTACGTACAAACTCTTGGAAATCTCTATAGAGGGTAGGCTAGTAGAAGCCACATTGGAGGACCTTGGTGGCTGTTCACTCACCTCCGAAATGGCCTCCATATTGTGACCCATGGCAATGCCATAAGATCTTCTGTGCTTCTTCTCTAGGCACACACCTACGGATTATTCCATCTGCACATCTCTTAAAGAGATAGGGTTCATCCCACAAGTAGTACTTTGCATCAGTAATTAATTTTTTCTTTTGTTGCCTGCTGTACTCCTTGGGTATGAATCTTGCAGCTTTATAGTTTGCAATGTCTGCAAACCATGGTATTTCCTGAATGGAAAACAGTTGCTCATCCGAAAAGGTTTCAGAGATCTCAATAGAGGGAAAGGACGTCCCTTCTACTGGCTCTATCCGGGACAGATAATCAGCCACTTGGTTCTCTGTCCCTTTTCTGTCTCTTATTTCTATATCAAACTCTTGCAGAAGCAACACCCATCTTATGAGCCTGGGTTTTGAATCTTGCTTTGTGAGTAGATATTTAAGAGCAGCATGGTCAGTGTACACAATCACTTTTGATCCTACTAAGTATGATCTGAACTTGTCAATGGCATAAACCACTGCAAGCAATTCTTTTTCTGTGGTTGTGTAATTTTTCTGGGCATCATTTAAAACACGGCTAGCATAATAAATGACATGCAGAAGCTTGTTATGCCTCTGTCCCAGTACTGCACCAATGGCATGATTACTGGCATCACACATTAGTTCAAATGGTAATGTCCAGTCTGGTGCAGAAATAACTGGTGCTGTGACCAGCTTAGCTTTCAGAGTTTCAAGCGCCTACAGACACTCTGTGTCAAACACAAATGGCGTGTCAGCAGCTAGCAGATTGCTCAGAGATTTTGCAATTTTTGAAAAATCCTTTATAAACCTCCTATAGAATCCTGCATGCCTCAGAAAGCTTCTGATTGCCTTAACATTAGCAGGTGGTGGTAATTTTTCAATTACTTCCACTTTAGCATGATCCACCTCTATTCCCTTGTTTGAAATTTTATGCCCAAGGACAATTCCTTCAGTCACCATAAAGTGACATTTTCCCAGTTTAAAACTAGGTTAGTCTCTTGGCATCTTTTCAGAACAAGTGCTAAATGGTCAAGGCAGGAGCTGGATGAATATCCAAATACTGAAAAGTCATCCATGAAGACTTCCAGAAATTTCTCTACCATATCAGAGAAGATAGAGATCATGCATCTCTAAAAGATTGCAGGTGCATTACACAGCCCAAATGGCATCCTTCTGTAGGCAAATACTCCAGATGGGCATGTGAATGCTGTTTTCTCTTGATCCTGGGGATCTACTGCAATTTGGTTGTAGCCTGAATAGCCATCCAAAAAGCAGTAATAATTATGACCTGCTAGTCTTTCTAGCATCTGGTCTATGAATTGTAAAGGAAAATGATCCTTTCTGGTGGCTGTATTGAGCCTTCTATAGTCAATACACATGCACCACCCTGTAACTGTTCTTGTAGGAACCAGTTCATTTTTTCATTATGAACCATTGTCATGCCTCCCTTTTTGGGGACAACTTGGACAGGGCTCACCCAGGGGCTATCAGAAATAGGATAAATAGTCCCAGCCTCCAGTAACTTGGTGACCTCTTTCTGCACCACTTCCTTCATGGCTGGATTTAGCCACCTTTGTGGTTGAACCACTGGCTTAGCATCGTCCTCCAATAGGATCTTGTGCATGCATCTTGCTGGGCTGATGCCCTTAAGATCACTTATGGACCACCCAAGAGCTGTCTTGTGTGTCCTTAGCACTTGAAGTAGCGCTTCCTCTTCCAGGGGATTTAAAGCAGAGCTTATGATCACCGGAAAAGTGTCACATTCTCCCAGAAATGCATATTTCAGGGATGGTGGTAATGGTTTGAGCTCGGGTTTAGGAGATTTTTCCTCTTCCTGAGGAAGTTTCAGAGGCTCTTTCAATTCCTCTGATTCCTCCAGATCAAGCTGAACATCTTTAAAGATGTCTTCTAGCTCTGATTCAAGACTCTCAGCCATGTTGATCTTCTCTACCAAAGAGTCAATAAGATCAACTTTCATACAGTCTTTTGGTGTGTCTGGATGCTGCATGGCTTTGACAGCATTCAACTTAAACTCACCTTTACCTCCTCGTGTTCTCACGATGAGAGTAAGATCCTTCTGGAAAGGATCGTTGACCTGCTTGAGAGTAACTACAGGTTTTCCCCTTTCATTGGGACTCTCAGTTACTCCTG